>NW_026571299.1:8375067-8450067 GCF_026225935.1 Boleophthalmus pectinirostris
GTCCTTGATGTAGACCTGGTTAGTCCTTGATGTAGACCTGTTTAGTCCTTGATGATGTTTAGACCTGGTTTAGTCCTTGTACAAGCTGGTTTAGTCCTTGGTTTAGTCTTTTACCTTGATGTAGACTGTTATCCTTGAACCTGTTTAGTCCTTGATGTAGACCTGGTTTAGTCCTTGATGTAGACCTGGTTTAGTCCTTGGTACAGACCTGGTTTAGTCCTTGATGTAGACCTGGTTTAGTCCTTGATGTAGACCTGGTTTAGTCCTTGATGTAGACCTGGTTTAGTCCTTGATGTAGACCTGGTTTAGTCCTTGATGTAGACCTGGTTTAGTCCTTGGTGTAGACCTGGTTTAGTCCTTGATTTAGTCCTTGATGTAGACCTGGTTTAGTCCTTGGTACAGACCTGGTTTAGTCCTTGGTGTAGACCTGGTTTAGTCCTTGGTACAGACCTGACCTGGTTTAGTCCTTGATGTAGACCTGGTTTAGTCCTTGATGTAGACCTGGTTTAGTCCGGTTATAGACCCGTCACGTGTGGTCTCGTTGCAGGGCCCTGAAGGATGTCGGCCTGGACTCAGCTGGGACTGTTGCTGTGGAAGAACTTCACCTACAGACGGAGACAGACCGTAAGACCCAGACCGAGGGTTCTATCCCCGCTGCCTTTGTGCCCACGAGCCTCTCCTCCTCTCCTCCTCTCCTCCTCCTTCTCCTCCTCTCCTCCTCTCCTCCTCCTCTCTTTTCTTTTTTCTTCTCTCGATACTAAAACAGTCAGATTCTCAGCACAGAAATGAACCTTTCCTGAAGTTTTAGAAGGATTTTGAGCTGCATCAGAACAAGTATAAGAGCACATGGACCTGGTTTAGACCTGGACCAGACCTGGACCAGACCTGGACCAGACCTGGACCAGACCTGGACCAGACCTGGACCACACTGAGGGATGACACAGATATAAGTCCACATGGGAATATAAAAGAAAAAAAAACTATGATTTAATTGAAAATCACATTTTATTGTCTAATTAAAGAGTTTGAAATGTCCTGGTTCAGACCTGGTTTAGTCCTGGTTTAGTCCTGGTTTACGCCTGGTTTAGACCTGGTTTAGTCCTGTTTCCGAATTGGTTTAGTCATTATTTAGTCCTGTTTCAGACCTGGTTTAGACCTGGTTTAGACCTGGTTTAGACTGGTTTAGACCTGGTTTAGTCCTGGTTTAGTCCTGGTTTAGTCCTGGTTTAGTCCTGGTTCAGTCCTGGTTCAGTCCTGGTTTAAGTCCTTGTTCAGACCTGGTTTAGTCCTGGTTTAGTCCTGGTTCAGTCCTGGTTTAGACCTGGTTTAGACCTGGTTTAGACCTTAGACCGTGTTTAGACCTGGTTTAGTCCTGGTTTAAACCTGGTTTAGTCCTGGTTTAGTCCTGGTTTAGTCCTGGTTTAGTCAGACCTGGTTTCAGACCCTGGTTTAGTCCTGGTTTTAGTCCTGGGTTAGTCCTGGTTCAGTCCTGGTTTAGTCCTGGTTAGTCCTGGTTCAGACCTGGTTTAGTCCTGGTTTTATCCTGGTTAGAGTCTGGTTTAGTCCTGGGTTAGTCCTGGTTTAGTCCTGGTTTAGTCCTGGTTTAGTCTGGTTTAGTCCTGGTTCAGTCCTGGTTCAGTCCTGGTTTAGTCCTGGTTTAGTCTGGTTTGGTTCAGTCTGGTTTAGTCCTGGTTTAGTCTTGGTTCAGTCCTGGTTCAGTCCTGGTTCAGTCCTGGTTTAGTCCTGGTTTAGTCCTGGTTCAGTCCTGGTTCAGTCCTGGTTTAGTCCTGGTTTAGTCTGGTTCAGTCCTGGTTTAGTCCTGGTTCAGTCCTGGTTCTGGTTCAGTCCTGGTTTAGTCCTGGTTCAGTCCTGGTTCAGTCCTGGTTTAGTCCTGGTTTAGTCCTGGTTTAGTCCTGGTTTAGTCCTGGTTTAGTCCTGGTTGTTTCAGTCCTGGTTTTAGTCCTGGTTTAGTCCTGTTAGTCCTGGTTCAGTCCTGGTTCAGTCCTGGTTAGTCCTGGTTCAGTCCTGGTTTAGTCCTGGTTTAGTCAGTCCTGGTTTAGTCTGTTTAGTCCTGGTTTAGTCCTGGTTTAGTCCTGGTTCAGTCCTGGTTAGTCCTGGTTTAGTCCTGGTTCAGTCTGGTTCAGTCCTGGTTCAGTCCTGTTTAGTCCTGGTTTAGTCCTGGTTCAGTCTGGTTCAGTCCTGGTTTAGTCTTGGTTTAGTCCTGGTTCAGTCCTGGTTCAGTCCTGGTTTAGTCCTGGTTTAGTCCTGGTTCAGTCCTGGTCTGGTTCAGTCCTGGTTTAGTCCTGGTTTAGTTCTGGTTTAGTCTGGTTCAGTCCTGGTTCAGTCCTGGTTCAGTCCTGGTTTAGTCCTGGTTTTAGTCCTGGTTCAGTCCTGGTTCAGTCCTGGTTTAGTCCTGGTTTAGTCCTGGTTTAGTCCTGGTTCAGTCCTGGTTCAGTCCTGGTTCAGTCCTGGTTTTAGTCCTGGTTTAGTCTTGGTTTAGTCTTGGTTTAGTCCTGGTTTAGTCTTGGTTTAGTCCTTGGTTTAGTCCTGGTTTAGTCCTGGTTTAGTCCTGGTTCAGTCCTGGTTTAGTCCTGGTTTAGTCCTGGTTTAGTCTGGTGGTTTTAGTCTGGTTTAGTCTGGTTCAGTCTTGGTTTAGTCCTGGTTTAGTCCTTGGTTTAGTCCTGGTTCAGTCTTGGTTTAGTCCTGGTTTAGTCTTGGTTTTAGTCCTGGTTCAGTCCTGGTTCAGTCCTGGTTCAGTCAGTCCTGGTTTAGTCCTGGTTTAGTCCTGGTTCAGTGGTTTAGTCCTGGTTTAGTCCTGGTTTAGTCCTGGTTCAGTCCTGGTTTAGTCCTGGTTTAGTCCTGGTTTAGTCCTGGTTAGTCCTGTTTTCAGTCCTGGTTTAGTCCTGGTTTAGTCCTGGTTTAGTCTGGTTTAGTCCTGGTTTCAGTGTTTAGTCCTGGTTCAGTCCTGGTTTTAGTCCTGGTTCAGTCCTGGTTTAGTCCTGGTTTAGTCCCTGGTTCAGTCCTGGTTTAGTCCTGGTTTCCTGGTTCAGTCCTGGTTTAGTCCTGGTTCAGTCCTGGTTCAGTCCCTGGTTTAGTCAGTCCTGGTTTTAGTCCTGGTTTCCTGGTTTAGTCCTGGTTTAGTCCTGGTTTAGTCAGTCCTGGTTCAGTCCTGGTTCCTGGTTTAGTCCTGGTTTAGTCCTGGTTCAGTCCTGGTTTAGTCTGGTTCAGTCCTGGTTTCAGTCCTGGTTTAGTCCTGGTTTAGTCCTGGTTTAGTCCTGGTTTAGTCCTCGTGTCCTCAGGTGTTGATAACAGATTGTGAGGACACTGTGACTCTTCTTATCAGTTCTGATAAAACCTGATAAACAAGAGTGAGAAACACTCAAGACAAGACACGTCTAAACCAGGACCTGGACGGGGTCTGGACCTGGACCTAGACCAGGTTTTGGCGCTGCTCTGGTTTTATGGCTGTGAGTGTGAGTGTAGATCGATTCTAATCTAATATTAATGCTTCCTAACGAGCCACTTCCTGTCGGACGTGCTGCTTCTGCTCAGATCTTTTACCACGCAAGAGGTCTCACTCCCACGGACTCTGAGGCCCGGATAAACCCCACTCTGGTCTGGTTTGAGTCCTGGTTAAAACCTGGCTCAGACCTGGTTTAGTCCTCATTCAGACTTGGTTTAGTCCTGGTTTAGTCCTGGTTTAGTCCTCATTCAAACTTGGTTTAGTCGTGGTTTATAGTCTTGTTTTAGTCCTGGTTTAGTCCTGGTTTAGTCCTCATTCAGACTAGGTTTAGTCTTGGTTTAGTCCTCATTCAGACTTGGTTTAGTCCTGGTTTAGTCCTCATTCAGACTTGGTTTAGTCCTGGTTTAGTACTCATTCAGACTTGGTTTAGTCCTGGTTTAGTCCTGGTTTAGTCCTCATTCAGACTTGGTTTAGTCCTTCAGCTTGTTTAGTCCTGGTTTAGTCCTCATTCAGACTTGGTTTAGTCCTGGTTTAGTCCTCATTCAGACTTGGTTTAGTCCTGGTTTAGTCCTCATTCAGACTTGGTTTAGTCCTCATTCAGACTTGGTTTAGTCCTGGTTTAGTCCTCATTCAGACTTGGTTTAGTCCTGGTTTAGTCTTGTTTTAGTCCTGGTTTAGTCCTCATTCAGACTTGGTTTAGTCCTGGTTTATTAGTCTTGTTTTAGTCCTGGTTTAGTCCTGGTTTAGTCTCTCATTCAGACTTTTAGTCCTGGTTTAGTCCTCATTCAGACTTGGTTTAGTCCTGGTTTAGTCCTGGTTTAGTCCTCATTCAGACTTGGTTTAGTCCTGATTTACTCCTGGTTTAGACCTGGTTAAGTCCTCATTCAGATTTGGTTTAGTCCTGGTTTAGTCTTGGTTTAGTCCTGGTTTAGTCCTCATTCAGACTTGGTTTAGTCCCGGTTTAGTCTTGGTTTAGTCCTGGTTCTCGTGTCCTCAGGTGTTGATAACACAGATAGTGAGGACCTGGCTCTAAACCCGTCTCTGGTCTAGTTTGAGTCCTGGTTTAAACCCAGCTCTGGTCTGACCTTAGTCCTGGTTTAGTCTTTGTTCAAAGTTCAGAGAATCCACCTTTTTCAGTTCCGATACTGATCTCAATAGTTTAGCTTTTAGTATCTGCAAATACCTGGTTTCTGCTAAAATATACTTTATTTTCCTAAAAACAAATTGTGTTTTTCTATTTTGTAGCTTTTATTTTCCACTTAAAGATCCCGTTTTACTCTATTTTCTGATCTATGTTATGTAGTTTCCTCGTCACAAACAGACCTGGACTTGTGTTTGTTTCATTCACGTGTTTAACTCACAAACCTGCAGATTTAGGCTGAGTTCTTCTCTCAAACTGGAAACACTCTGTTCCACCTTGTGATGTCATGTTGTAGTAGTGCTTTTTATTATCCCTGCAGGGAAATTCCTCTGCATTTCATCGTTTCAGGAGCAGTGAGCAGCACACGGGCGCCGGGGATTTATCTCCATGATCTTGTTGCGAGACTTGGTCAGGAGGATTTATGTTTTGGGTTTGGGCCCGTAGGAAACTCGCCCAGACAGAACATGCAAACTCCACACAGAAACTCTGACCCTTCCTGCTGTGAGGTGCAAGTGCATAGCCATTCATCCATTCTGTATGTGATAATACAGGAAGTGCTCCACCGTGTTTTCACAGTTTTTAAACTTTCTCTAGAATCATTTGGATGATTTCAGCTCCACACTGCAAAAAAAACCTTGGCCAAAATTTAAGACATAAGAGCCCAGTCAAGCAGAAGTAAACAACAAGGCCAAAAACTCAAGTTAATGCATCTGATATAAAAATGTATTGAACAGATACATATGTACTCTAGTTTATGAAACTCTTGACCTTTTTTCTGTACCATTTTTGGTTCTAAAGTTACATACGTTTTAAACAGACCATGTATGAAACATGGAACAAAAATTATTTCCCAAATTTCAAAGACCCAAAAATCATGTAAATAAACTGATGTATTTCATCATATCTTGTGTTATTCCATCTTTGAACTGTTGATGAAGGTACATGATTAAAAAAAAAAAAAAAAAAGTATTTAAAATGATAAAAATTTGCTTGGAAGGACTGACATATTTTATAGAAATAGTTTCCTTTCATTTTGAAGTAATATTAAAGTATTTGGAAGAAAAAAAGCGACAAATGATGTAAAATCCTGCACCTTCTACTTGTTTGCACAATTTTCCCTCCGTTACTTTTCCCTCCGTTACCATGACCTTTCTTCATAAAAAATCTCATGACTTCAAAAAGTAAGAATTTTTTCAAACTAATTTGTACCATATGGTAGAAAACTATATGAAGCAAATATTCAAACCAGTTTGTTAAGGATATGTAAGTGAGAACCAAGAGTTATCACTGTTTGGATTTATTGCCCAAAAAGTGCTGCATATTTCATTCCCTCCGTTACCGACATGAGTTTTTAAATTTTTTTGTCAACAACTTGAAAGAATATCACAGGTTTAACTTGACCCTGTTGGAGTGTAACTCTTTCCTACATTCTGATACTTTACTTATTTCAATAGTCCCTCTAGTTTCTGAATAAGAGACATTTGAATGTTAAAAATCTGCCTGTTTCCCTCCGTTACTACTTGACTGGACCCATAAACACTTAAATCTATCAGAAAACGACTTAAAAGTTGTGAAATTATCTGTCCACGCGGC
Organism: Boleophthalmus pectinirostris; assembly: GCF_026225935.1. Classification (NCBI taxonomy): domain Eukaryota; kingdom Metazoa; phylum Chordata; class Actinopteri; order Gobiiformes; family Gobiidae; genus Boleophthalmus; species Boleophthalmus pectinirostris. Next base: position 8,381,265 of record NW_026571299.1, read on the forward strand.
GAGATAATTTTACTTATCTTAAAATAAACCACCTCTAGACGAGCAAGTCGATAATAAATCTGAAAACGAGATGAATAACCTGATATAAACGTGTGTGAATGAAACAAAACACAATTCCAACTATGTTTTTGGTGATGTTTTTATAATTTTGCTTAAAGATTCATTTGAAGTAACTGCAGAACAACTTTGTATAAATAAAAGTTTAAACATTACGAGACTTTCTGGGCCAATATGACAAGTAAATACAAAATATTACATCAATTTACAATAAAATTTACAGGACCGACCAGGATATCGACAGAAAATGTATTTTGGAAACAAGGAGACAAAAGGAAATGAGGAGCTAAGGAAGGAAATAGGACACATGGATTGAAGAGAAAGGGTGTAGGATACAAGAAGGCAAGAGCATGGAAACAAGGAGCTAGGAAAGGGACTAGGACACAAGGAGATGAGAGAAAGGGACTAGGACACAAGGAGATAAAAGGAAGGAAACAAGGAGCTATCCGGCAAATTTTCAAGGATTGGTTCCGGTGCATCTCTAGATCAGATCTTTATTTGTGATTTAAGATCCCAGTTTTGGGTCCTGGTTTAGTCCTGGTTCGGTTCTGATGAAGTCTCACACAGACATGATTCATCCTCTGCTCCTCTGACCTTCTCCTCTCCTCCTCTGACCCTCTCCTCTCTGACCTCTCCTTTCCTCTCTCACCCTCTTCTCTCCTCTCCTCCTCTGACCCTCTCCTTTCTCCTCTGACTCTCCTCTCCTCCTCTGACCCTCTCCTCCTCTGACCCTCTCCTCCTCCTCTGACCCTCTTCTCCTCCTCTCCTCCTCTGACCCTCTCCTCTCCTCCTCTGACCTTCTCCTCTCCTCCTCTGACCTCTCTCCTCTCCTCCTCTGACCCTCTCCTCTCCTCCTCTGACCCTCTCCTCTCTCTGACCCTCTCCTCTCCTCCTCTGACCCTCTCTCTTCTCTTCTGACCCTCTCTCTCCTCTCTTCCTCTGACCCTCTCCTCTCCTCCTCTGACCCTCTCCTCTCCTCCTCTGACCCTCTCTCTCCTCCTCTGACCCTCTCCTCTCCTCCTCTGACCCTCTCCTCTCCTCCTCTGACCCTCTCCTCTCCTCCTCTGACCCTCTCCTCTCCTCCTCTGACCCTCTCCTCTCCTCCTCTGACCCTCTCCTCTCCTCTCTGACCCCTCTCTCCTCTGACCTCTCTCTCTCCTCTGACCCTCTTCCTCTCCTCCTCTGACCCTCTCCTCTCCTCCTCTCCTCCTGACCTCTCCTCTCCTCCTCTCCCTGACCTTCTCCTCTCCTCCTCTGACCTTCTCCTCTCCTCCTCTGACCTTCTCCTCTCCTCCTCTCCCCTCTCCTCCTCTCCTCTGACCTCTCTCTCTCCTCTGACCCTCTCCTCTCCTCTCTGACCTTCTCCTCTCCTCCTCTCACCCTCTCCTCTCCTCCTCTGACCTTCTCCTCTCCTCCTCTGACCTCTCCTCTCCTCCTCTGACCTCTCCTCTCCTCCTCTGACCCTCCTCTCTCTCTGACCTCTCTCTCCTCTCCTCTCTCTGTTCCTCTGACCTTCTCTCCTCCTCTGACCCTCTCCTCTCCTCCTCTCTGACCCTCTCCTCTCCTCCTCTGACCCTCTCCTCTCCTCCTCTGACCCTCTCCTCCTCTGACCCTCTCCTCTCCTCTCTGACCCTCTCCTCTCCTCTCTCACCCTCTCCTCTGTTCCTCTGACCTTCTCCTCTCCTCCTCTGACCTCTCCTCTCCTCCTCTGACCTCTCTCTCCTCCTCTGACCCTCTCCCTCTCTCTGACCTTCTCTCTCCCTCTGACCTCTCCTCTCCTCCTCTCTGACCCTCTCCTCTCCTCCTCTGACCTCTCCTCTCCTCCTCTGACCCTCTCCTCTCCTCCTCTCACCTCTCTCCTCTGCTCCTCTGACCTTCTCCTCTCCTCCTCTGACCTCCTCTCCTCTCCCTCTCTCTGACCTCTCCTCTCCTCCTCTGACCCTCTCCTCTCCTCCTCTGACCCTCTCCTCTCCTCTCTCCCCTCCTCTCTGACTCCTCTCTGACCTCTCCTCTCCTCCTTTGACCCTCTCCTCTCCTCCTCTGACCTCTCCTCTCCTCCTCTGACCTCTCCCTCTCCTCCTCTGACCCTCTCCTCTCCTCCTCTCACCCTCTCCTCTGTTCCTCTGACCTTCTCCTCTCCTCCTCTGACCCTCTCCTCTCCTCCTCTCACCTCTCCTCTGTTCCTCTGACCTCTCTCTCCTCTCTGACCCTCTCCTCTCCTCCTCTGACCTTCTCCTCTCCTCCTCTGACCCTCTCCTCTCCTCCTCTGACCCCTCTCCCTCCTCTCTCTGACCTCTCCTCTCTCTCCCTCTCCTCTGACTCCTCTCCTCCTCTGACCCTCTCCTCTCCTCTCTCTGACCCTCTCCTCTCCTCCTCTCACCCTCTCCTCTCCTCCTCTGACCCTTCTCTCTCTCTCTCCTCTTCTCCTCCTCTGACCCTCTCCTCTCCTCTCTCACCCTCTCTCTCTCCTCCTCTGACCCTCTCCTTTCCTCTCTCTGACCCTCTCCTCCTCCTCTGACCTCTCCTCCTCTCCTCTCCTCTCCTCTCACCCTCTCCTCTCCTCCTCTCACCCTCTCTTCTCCTCCTCTCACCCTCTCCTCTCTCTCCCTCTCCTCTCCTCTCCTCTGACCTCTCTCCTCTCTCTCCTCTCCTCCTCTGACCTCTCCTCTCCTCCTCTGACCCTCTCCTCCTCTGACCCTCTCCTCTCCTCCTGACCTTCTCTCCTCCTCTGACCCTCTCTCTCCTCCTCTCACCCTCTCCTCTGTTCCTCTGACCCTCCTCCTCTGACCCTCTCTCCTCTCTCCCCTCTCCTCCTCTCCTCCTCTGACCGTCTCCTCTCCTCCTCTGACCCTCTCCTCTCTGACCCTCTCCTCTGACCCTCTCCTCCTCTGACCTCTCCTCTCTTCTTCTGACCCTCTCCTCTCTCTCTGACCCTCTCCTCTCCTCCTCTGACCCTCTCCTCCTCTGACCCTCTCCTCCTCTGACCCTCTCCTCTCCTCTCTGACCCTCTCCTCTGACCTCTCTCTCTCTCTCCCTCTCCTCTCTGACCCTCTCCTCTCTCCTCTCCCTCTCCTCTCTCTCTCCTCTGACCCTCTCTTCTCCTCTCTGACCCTCTCTTCTCCTCTCTGACCCTCTCCTCTCTTCTTCTGACCCTGTCGTTTGTTCTTTGTGTTTCAGTTGCAGTTGTTGGTGGAGATTCTGTGGCCGCTCTTCATCTTCTTCATCCTCATCGCCGTCCGACTCAACTACCCCCCCTACGAGCAGCATGAATGTGAGTGTGCACCTGTGAACTGGTTTAGACCTGGTTTATACCAGACCTGGTTTAGACCTGGTTACAGTTCCTCTGCTTGTGTGGAGCCCAATTTAGTCCTGGTCTGAACTTTGGTTAGTCTTAGTTTGGTCCTGGACTAGTTTTGCATTATGCTGGCTTTCGTCCTGGTTTAGTCCTGGTTTGTTACCAGTTTACTCCTGATTTGTTACTTGTTTAGTCCCGGTTAAGTCCTGGTTCTAATTCATGGTGGTAGTCCTAGTCTAGTCCTGGTTAAGTCCTGATTTTATCCTGTTTTGCCCCGGGTTTAGTCATAATTTAGTCCTGGTTTAGTCCTGGTTTGGTCCTGATTTTATCCTGTTTTGCCTCGGGTTTAGTCCTGGTTTAGTCTTGGTTTAGTCCTGGTTTAGTCCTGGTTTTAGTCCTGGTTTGGTCCTGATTTTATCCTGTTTTGCCCCGGGTTTAGTCCTGGTTTAGTCCTGGTTTGTTATTAGTCTAGTCCTGGTTAAGTCCTGATTTGGTCCTGATTTAGTCCTGGTTTGTAAATGGTTTAGTCCTGGTTTAGGACTGGTTTGTTACCAGTTTAGTCCTGGTTTGTTTTTAGTTTAGTCCTGGTTTGGTCATTGTTTTGGTCATGGTTTAGTCCTGATTTGTTATTAGTGTGGTCCTGGTATGGTCCTGATTTGGTCCTTGTTTTAGTCCTGGTTTGGTTCTGGTTGTAGTCCTGGTTTAGTCCTGTTTTGTTACTGGTTTAGTCCTGGTTTGGTCTTGGTTTATTCCTGTTTTGTTACTGGTTTAGTCCTGATTTTGGTCTTGGTTTATTCCTGTTTTGTTACTGGTTTAGTCCTGATTTAGTCCTGGTTTTTACCTGGTTTAGGTCCTCTTTTAGGTCCTGGTTTGGTCTTGGTTTAGTCATAGTTTAGTCCTGGTTTGTTACTAGTTTAGTCCTGGTTTATGTCCTGGTTTTGTCTTGGTTTGTTACTAGTTTATTTTTCCCTAGTTTAGTCCTTTTTTTTTTTTTTTAACCTCCCTTTTTGACTTAGTTTATGTTTTAGTCTTGAATAAATCGTTGTTCTGGGTTTGGTTTAGTGTGGGGCTTGATCCTGGTATTAGTCCTGGTTTAGTTCTGGCTTAGCCCTGGTCCTGACCTGGTTTTGGGCGCACATATAGAGAGGTAAACGTGGACTTGTTCAGACACGTTTGGAATCTAGAGTGAAATCCACCGCCTCCAGGTTCACTTTAAAGACCGAAGGAGACAAGGAGACAAGGACACAAAGACAAAGGGACTAGGAGACAAGAAGACAAGAGGAAACGAGGAGACTAGGACATAAGGAGACATGAGGAAGGAAACGAGGAGACTAGGAAAGGGACTAAGACACAAGGAGACAAAAGGAAACGAGGTGAGGAGCTAAGGAAGGAACTAGGATACAAGGAGACAAGAGAAATTAAAAAAAAGGAGGGAAAAGGAAATGAAGAGCTAAGGAAGGAAATAGGACACAAGGATTGAAGAGAAAGGATGTAGGACACATGGAGACCAGAGGAAGGAAACGAGGAGACTAGGAAAGGAATTGAGGAGCTAAGGAAGGGCCTAGGATACAAGAAGGCAAGGAGTCAAGGAAGTCATGGAAACAAGGAGCTAGGAAAGGGACTAGGACACAAGGAGACAAAAGTAAACAAGGGGCTAAGGAAGGTACTGGGTCACAAGAAGAGAAGAAGGGACTAGGACATAAGGAGACAAGAGGAAGGAAACAAGGAGTTAGGGAAGGTTTTAGGACACATGGAGACAAGAGCAAGGGACTAGGACACAAGGACACAAGAGAAAGGGACTAGGACACAATGAGACAAAAGGGAGGGAGTAGGACATGAGAAGGGAGTAGGACACAAGAAGAAGGAAGTAGGAAACAAGTAGACAAGAGGAAGGGACTAGGACACAAGAAGACAAGAGGAAGGAAACAAGGAGCTAGGACTAGGACAGGGTCTAGAACACAAGGAGACAAGAGGAAGGTACAAGGGCACAAGGAGATAGGAGGAAGGAAACAAGGAGCTAGGAAATGGTCTAGGACACAAGGACACAAGAGAAAGGTACTAGGACACAAGGAGACAAAAGGGAGGGAGTAGGACATAATAAGAAGGGAGTAGGACACAAGTAGAAGGAAGTAGGAAACAAGTAGACAAGTGGAAGGGAGGAGGACACAAGGAGACAAGAGGAAGGGACTAGGACACAAGGAGACAAGAGGAAGGAAACAAGGAGCTAGGAAACGGACAAGGACACAAGGAGACATGAGTCATTTTAACCGTTTTTTTTTTTTTTTTTTTTTTTTTTTTTTCAACAAATGAATTCCTGAGAAGTAATTTTAATTTTGACAGTTTGGAATGTGAAACTTGTGAAAGTTTGAGTAATTTCACGATCTAAACTGTAAAAAAAACTGTAAAAAATGCAAAAGCAGGTGTCACACAGAATCCAACAAGACACAAAGAGAAGAAAGACAGAAGGAAACAAGGAGAGGAGCTAGGACAAGGGACTAGGACATAAGGAGACAAGAGGAAGGCGCTAGGAGTCAATGAGATAAGGAGAAAAGAAGAAACAAGGAGACTAACAAGGAGACTAGTACACAAGGAGAGGAGGTAAGAAAGGGCTAGGACACAAGGAGAGGAGCTAGGAAAGGGACTAGGACACAAGGAGAGGAGCTAGGAAAGGGACTAGGACATAAGGAGAGGAGCTAGGAAAGGGACTAGGACATAAGGAGAGGAGCTAGGAAAGGGACTAGGACATAAGGAGAGGAGCTAAGAAAAGGACTAGGACACAAGGAAACAAATGGAAGGCACTAGTAAACAAAGAGAAAAGAGGAAACGAGGAGACTAACAAGGAGACTAGGACGCAAGGAGAGGAGCTAGGAAAGGGACTAGGACACATGGAGACAAGTGGAAGGGACTAGGAGACGAGGAAATAAGTAGGACACAAGGAGAGGAGCTAGGAAAGGGACTAGGACACGTGGAGACAAGTGGAAGGAAACAAGGAGTTATATGCAAATTGAAGACCTTGGCACCTCCAGAACTCCTCCTACCGAAATATCTGGTGCTTTTTTAAAAAATGTAAATGTAAAAAAAAAAAAAAAAGTTACACAAAGGTTCAGAGAAGTGAAATAAATGTACAAAAAGATGAAGAGGAAAAAAAAAAAAAAAAACAGAAGTAGTTTAAGCGTTAGAGTTTCGCTGTGACTCACCACTTCAGACACGTAAACGGATTTAGGAAGCACTAAGGAGACAAGGAAACACGTCTGAGGAACAAATGGGATTGACCCTGTTCAACCTGCAGAATCGTGTTTGTGATTTGTGAAGGAAGAGAAAGAAAGAAAGTTTAGTGAATTAAAAAGAGAGGAAATGTACAGAGTGAGAGAGGGAAAGAAAGAGAGTGAAGAGGAGCAGAGAGAGAAAAGAGAGGAGCAAAGAAAGAGAGAGAGAGGAGCAGAGAGAGAGAAAATACAGAGAGAAAATACAGAGAGTGGAGAAAAGAGGAGCAGAGAGAGAGAAAGAGAGGAGCAGAGAGAGAGAAGAGAGAAAGAGAGCAGAGAGAGAGAAGAGAGAAAGAGGAGGAGCAGAGAGAGAGAGGAGAAAGGACAGAGAAATGAGCAGAGAGAGATGGAGAGTGAAGAGAAGCAGCGACAGAGAAAAGAGAGGAGCAGAGAAAGAGAGAAGAAGAGGAGCAAAGAGAGAGAATGGAGGGGAGCAGAGAGAGAGAAAGTGAAGAGCAGCAGAGAGAGAGAGAGAGAGGAGAAGAGAGAAGGGGACCAGAGTGACAGAGGAACAGGGAGAGAGAGGAGGAGAGCAGAAAGAGAGAGGAACAGAGAGAATGAAACAAAGAAACACAGAGAGAGAGAGGGGGGGAGCAGAGAGCGAAAGAGGAGGAGAGAAGAGAGAGAGGGGGGAGCAGAGACAGTGGAGCAGAGAGAGAAGAGGAGCAAAGCAGAAAGAGAGAAATAAAGAGAAAGAGCGAGAGGGACAGAGAGAAAGAGCTAGTGGAGCATGGAGAGAGAAAGGACAGAGATGAATGAAAGAGAAACAGAGAGAGAGGAGGCAGAGACAAAAAGGGAGAGAAAGAGGAGCAGAGAGAGAGAAGAGAGGAGCAGAGAGAGAGAGAAGAGAGGAGAGCAGAGAGAGAGAGAGAGAAGAGGAGCAGAGAGAGAGAGAAGAGAGAGAGAGCAGAGAGAGAGAGAGAGAGAGAGAGAGAAGAGAGAGAGAGAGAGCAGAGAGAGAGAGAGAGAAGAGAGAGAGAACAGAGAGAGAGAGAAGAGAGAGCAGAGAGAGAGAGAGAAGAGAGAGAGAGAGAGGCAGAGAGAGAGAGAAGAGGAGCAGAGAGAGGGAGAGAGTGAAGAGGAGCAGAGAGAGAGAGAGAGAAGAGGAGCAGAGAGAGAGAGAGAGGAGCAGAGAGAGAGAGAGAGAAGAGGAGCAGAGAGAGAGAGAGAGAGAGAGAGAGAGAGAGAGAGGAGCAGAGAGAGAGAGAGAGAGAGAGAGAGAGAGGAGAGAGAGAGAAGAGAGGAGCAGAGGAGAGAGAGAGAGAGAGAGAGAGAGGAAAGAGGAGCAGAGAGAGAGAGAAAGAGGAGCAGAGAGAGAGAGTGAAGAGGAGCAGAGAGAGAGAGAAAAGAGGAGCAGAGAGAGAGAGAAACAGAGGGGGGCAAAGAGAGAATAGAAGAGCAGAGAGAGAGAGAGTGAAAGAGAGAGAGGGACAGAGAGAGAGAAGAGAAGAGATAAAGGGGAGCCAGAGGAGAAGAGAGTCGCCAGGGGAGCAGAGAAAGCGAGAACCAGATGAGCAGAGAGAGAGAGAAACAGGAGGAAGAAAAGAAGCAGCGGGAGAGAGAGGAGCAGAGAGGGAGAGGGACAGAGAAAAAGAAGAGAGGAGCAGAGAGAGAGAGGGACAGAGAAAAAGAAAGAGAGAGAGAGAGAGAAGAGAGGAGAGAGGGGGCAAAGGAAGAAAATAGAAGAGCAGAGAGAGAGACACACAAGAGAAGAGGTAGAGGGGAGCTGGGGGAGGAATTTAGTCAGAGGAGCAGAGAGAGAAGAGAGAGAGAGAGAGAGAGAGAGAGAGAGCAGAGAGAGAGAGAAAAGAGGAGCTGAGAGAGAGAGCAGAGAGAGAGAGATGATGAACTAGATGAGCTCAAACAGGAGGAAGAAGAGGAACAGTTGTAGGAGGAGACCAAGCCCCCAGGTTCCAAAATGGCCGCCCATTCAAGTCAATGGGCTGAGCTCAATGGCGCATGATCCCAGATTAGCCTTTAGCCCGGCTCGTGTATCACGTGATCGCTTTGACCAATCAGAGCGAGAGGAACGAGAGCGGAGCAAACGAATATAAAGCGTTTTTTTTAAGACAACTGAAGGATTTTGAGCGAGAAAAAGTTTATGATCTAAAAATAGGTAAAAATCGCCACAAAATCCGACATTTTTGAAAGTTGTAGCCGAACACGAGCAGGTTGTGATTACATTGCCTCTATATGAGAAAAATCTTCTCTCGGCCCATGGGATTTTTTCGACTGTAGAACCACTGAGTGACACTACGTCAACTGGAGGCAGCGACAAGCAGAAATACTGTATCCAGTTATTTTAATAGATCCATGGAGGAGAAGCAGAGAGAAAAGAGCGTTAGAAAAGAGTTTTAGAAAAGAGCGTTAGAAAAGAGCGTTAGAGAAAAAGAGCGTTTTAGAAAAGAGCGTTTAGAAAAAAGAGCGTTTAGAAAAAGAGCGTTAGAAAAGAGCGTTAGAAAAGAGTTTTAGAAAAGAGCGTTAGAAAAGAGCGTTTTAGAAAAGAGCGTTAGAAAAGAGCGTTTTAGAAAAGAGCGTTAGAAAAGAGTTTTAGAAAAGAGCGTTAGAAAAGAGCGTTAAAAAAGAGCGTTAGAAAAGAGCGTTAGAAAAGAGTTTTAGAAAAGAGCGTTAGAAAAGAGCGTTAAAAAAGAGCGTTAGAAAAGAGTTTTAGAAAAGAGCGTTAGAAAAGAGCGTTAGAAAAGAGAAAAGAGCGTTTTAGAAAAGAGCGTTAGAAAAGAGCGTTAGAAAAGAGCGTTAGAAAAGAGCGTTAGAAAAGAGCGTTAGAAAAGAGTTTTAGAAAAAAGAGTTTTAGAAAAGAGCGTTAGAAAAGAGCGTTAGAAAAGAGCGTTAGAAAAGAGCGTTAGAAAAGAGCGTTAGAAAAGAGCGTTAGAAAAGAGCGTTTAGAAAAGAGCGTTAGAAAAGAGCGTTAGAAAAGAGCGTTAGAAAAGAGCGTTAGAAAAGAGTTTTAGAAAAAGAGAGAGCGTTTAGAAAAGAGCGTTAGAAAAAGAGCGTTTAGAAAAGAGAGCGTTAGAAAAGAGCGTTTTAGAAAAGAGCGTTAGAAAAGAGCGTTAGAAAAGAGTTTTAGAAAAGAGCGTTAGAAGAGGACAGTTGGACGTTTGTGGAGCCGAGGATGTAGTTTTTATCTAATCTGATCCGGCCTCACGCCAAAGTTCAGTTCAGTTGTAAACATTATCAGGGCAGGTGCGGCGTGAACCTGCCCCACGTGCACCAAGACCAGGAGCATCTCTCCGCTTTAATCTGGTTTATTACGACTTCAGTGGGTCCTCCAAGTTTAATAATAGAAATAATAACAATAATACTTTTTTTATTTATTTATATCTGTCTTTGTAACGCCTCAGGTCACTGCAGGTCGTTAACACGGTAAAAACGACAACAGCACAGTTTCACCTGAACTGGGTCAAAGAGCTGATTTGTTTGAGAGTTCAAAAGTTTAGTCCTGGTTTAGTCCCGATTTGGTGCTTGTTTTGTTCTCGTTTGTTCAGGTTCAGTCCTGGTTTAGTCCTGTTTTTTGTTTTTTGTTTGTTTTTTAGAACTGGTTGAGAGCCGATGTAGTCCTGGTTTAGTCCTGGGTTAATCCTGACTCAGTCTCGGTTTAGTCCCTGTTCAGTCCTGGTTTAGTCTTAGTTTAGTCCTGGTTAGTGTTGGTTTTTTCCTGTTTTTTTCCTGGTTTAGTCCTGGTTCAGTCCTGGGTCAGTCCTGGTTCAGTCTTGGTTCAGTCTTGGTTCAGTCTTGGTTTAGTCTTAGTTTAGTCCTGGTTAGTGTTGGTTTTTTCCTGTTTTTTTCTTGGTTCAGTCTTGGTTCAGTCTTGGTTCAGTCTTGGTTCAGTCCTAGTCCTGGTATAGTCTTGGTTTAGTCTTGGTTTACTCCTGGTTTAGTGCTGGTTCAGTCCTGGTTTAGTCTTGGTTTAGAACTGGTTCAGTCCTGGCTCAGTCCTGGTTTAGTCCTGGTTTAGTCCTGGGTCAGTCCTGGGTCAGTCCTGGTTCAGTCCTGGCTCAGTCCTGGTTTAGTCCTGGGTCAGTCCTGGTTCAGTCCTGCTTTAGGCCTAACTCAGTGCTGGTTTAGTCCTGGTTCAGTCCCGGTTCAGTTCTGCTTCAGTCTTAGTTTAGTCCTGGTTCAGTCTTGGTTCAGTCTTGGTTTAGTCTTGGTTCAGTCTTGGTTCAGTCCTGGTTTAGTCTTGGTTCAGTCTTGGTTTAGTCCTGGTTTAGTCTTGGTCCAGTCCTGGTTCAGTCCTGGTTCAGTCCTGGTTCAGTCCCGGTTTTAGTCCTGGTTCAGTCTTGGTTCAGTCCTGGTTCGTCCTGGTTTAGTCCCGGTTTAGTCCCGGTTTAGTCCTGGGTTTAGTCCTGGTTTAGTCTTGGTTCAGTCCTGGTTTAGTCGGTTTAGTCCCGGTTCAGTCTGGTTCAGTCCTGGTTTAGTCCTGGTTCAGTCTGGTTCAGTCTCTGTTCAGTTCAGTCTTGGTTCAGTCTTGGTTTAGTCTTGGTTCAGTCCTGGTTCAGTCCTGGTTTAGTCCCGGTTTAGTCCTGGTTTAGTCCTGGTTTAGTCCTGCGGCCGCTCCCTTGGCTCCTGTGGGTCTGGTCTCTCACAAAGACTCGATTTCACGCTCTCGTTCGCTCTTTTGTCGTTTATTTCTGCACGTGCTCAGTTCATGTCCTGACACCTCTGCCTGGCCCCGCCCACTGCACCCACGGGCGTCCGCAGCACCCACGGGCGTCCGCTCTGTTTGCTCTGGGCTTTAGTCCGGCTTTAGACCTGGATTACAACTTGTTTTGATGACTTTTCAACACTATCACCTACTTCTGTTTTCTGAATGAATTATGGGTCAGTCCTGACTTTTGGTTTAGTTCTGGTTTAGTCCCAGGAGAGTTAAAACCTGGTCTAGTCCTGGTTCGGTCCTGGTTCAGTCCTGGGTTAGTCCAGGTGTATGGTTTACTTGAGGCGTAGTCTTAATGTTGTAGGTCTTGTTAGGACTTGGTTTGGTCCTGGTCTAATTATGTTTAAGTCCTTCTTCTGATCTTGTCACACTGTAGTCCTACTTTAGTCCTGGTGAAGTCCTGGATTAGTCTTGGATTATTCCTTGTCTAGTCCTGGTTTATCCTCAATCTAGTCCTGATCTAGTCCTGGGTCTAGCCCTGGTGTAGTCCTGCATCTAGTCCTGAGTCCAGTCCTGGCCCAGTCCTGATCTACTCATATTTTAGGCTCTAGTCCTGGTCTCTAATCCTGGTCTACTTCTGATTCAGTCCTGGTCCAGTCCTGGCCTAATCCTGGTCCAGTCCTGGCCTACTCCTGGCCTAGTCATAGTTTAGTCTCTTGTCCTGGCCTGGTCTAGTTCCTGGTCTAGTCCTGGTCTAGTCCTGGTCTAGTCCTGGTCTCTAATCGTGGTCTAGTGATAGCTTGGTCTCTAGCCCTGGTCTAGTCCTTGTTTACTTCTGATTCAGTCCTGGCCTAGTCCTGGCCTGATCGTGGCCTGGTCCTGGTCTTCTAGTCCTGCTCTAGTCCTAGTTTACTCCTGGTCTAGTCCTCGTCTAGTCATAGCTTAGTCTCTAGTCCTGGTCCAGTCTTGGCCTGGTCCTGGTCTCTAGTCCTGGTCTCTAGTCCTGGTCTCTAGTCCTGGTCTAGTCCTGGTCTAGTCCTGGTCTCTAGTCCTGGTCTAGTCCTGGTCTCTAGTCCTGGTCTCTAGTCCTGGTCTAGTCCTGGTCTCTAGTCCTGGTTCTAGTCCTGGTCTAATCCTGGTCTCTAGTCCTGGTCTAGTCCTGGTCTCTAGTCCTGGTCTCTAGTCCTGGTCTAAGTCCTGGGTCCTGGTCTAGTCTCTAGTCCTGTCTAGTCCTGGTCTAGTCCTGGTCTCTAGTCCTGGTCTAGTCCTGGTCTAGTCCTGGTCTAGTCCTGGTCTAGTCCTGGTCTAGTCCTGGTCTAATCCTGGTCTCTAGTCCTGTCTTAGTCCTGTCTAGTCCTTGTCTAGTCCTTGTCTAGTCTGGTCTAGTCCTGGTCTTGTCTTGGCCTGGTCTAGTTCTAGTTTACTCCTGGTCTAGTCCTATCTTAGTCTCTAGTCCTAGTCTAGTCCTGGTCTAGTCCTGTCTAGTCCTGTTCTAGTCCTGGTCTAATCCTGGTCTAGTCCTGGTCTCATCCTGGTTTTGGTTTTTCCTTTTTTGCAGGTCACTTCCCGAACAAGGCGATGCCGTCGGCGGGCACGTTGCCATGGATACAGGGGATCCTGTGCAACGCCAACAACCCGTGCTTCAGGAGCCCCACGCCCGGAGAGAGTCCCGGGGTCGTCGGGAACTTCAACGACTCCATGTAAGTCCAGGACAAGTCTGATTAAAGCCCACTCCGGAACCTCTCAGAACCTCCTACATTTCACAGTCACAAATTCCCCTGGTCTGGGAATTTATCCAGGTTTGTCGACCTGTCTAGTCCTGGATCCTGGTTTTGGTTTTTCCTTTTTTGCAGGTCACTTCCCGAACAAGGCGATGCCGTCGGCGGGCACGTTGCCATGGATACAGGGGATCCTGTGCAACGCCAACAACCCGTGCTTCAGGAGCCCCACGCCCGGAGAGAGTCCCGGGGTCGTCGGGAACTTCAACGACTCCATGTAAGTCCAGGACAAGTCTGATTAAAGCCCCACTCCGGAACCTCTCAGAACCTCCTACATTTCACAGTCACAAATTCCCCTGGTCTGGGATAATTTATTTAAATCTCAAGTTCCTATGAGACTCAGTTTACTAAAACATAGTTAACATCATGACATTTAAGGTTTTAATAAAAAAAAAAATAAATGAATAAATAAAAAAGTTTAACTGGGTCAAAGAGCTGATTTGTCTGAGTTCAAAAGTTTAGTCCTGGTTTAGTTCTGATTTATTTCTGATTAGTCAGTTGTTTTTATTTTTATTTATTTATTTTTAGAACTGATTGAAAGCTGATGCAGTCCTGGTTCAGTCCTGGTTCAGTCCTGGTTTAGTCCTAGTTCAGTCCTGGTTTAGTCCTGTTTTAGTCCTGGTTCAGTTCTGGTTTAGTCCTGGTTCAGTCCTGTTTTTGTCCTGTTTTAGTGCTGGTTCAGTTCTGATTTAGTCCTGGTTCAGTCCTGGTTCAGTTTTAGTTTAGTCCTGGTTCAGTCCTGGTTCAGTCCTGGTTCAGTCCCGGTTCAGTCCTGGTTCAGTCCCAGTTAAGTCCCGGTTCAGTCCCGTTTTAGTCCCGGTTTAGTCCCGGTTTAGTCCCGGTTTAGTCCCGGTTCAGTCCCGGTTCAGTCCTGTTTTATTCCTGGTTCAGTCCTGATTCAGTTCTGGTTCAGTCCTGGTTCAGTCCTGATTCAGTTCTGGTTCAGTCCTGGTTCAGTTTTAGTTTAGTCCTGGTTCAGTCCTGGTTCAGTTCTGGTTCAGTCCTGGTTCAGTTTTAGTTTAGTCCTGGTTCAGTCCTGGTTCAGTTCTGGTTCAGTCCTGGTTCAGTTTTAGTTTAGTCCTGGTTCAGTCCTGTTTTAGTCCTGTTTTAGTCCTGTTTTAGTCCTGGTTCAGTTCTGATTCAGTCCTGGTTCAGTCCTGGTTCAGTCCTGGTTCAGTCCTGTTTTAGTCCTGTTTTAGTCCTGGTTCAGTCCTGGTTCGGTCCCGGTTTGGTCCTGGTTTGATCCTGGCAAATGAGGATTATATTGATATTACAAAGAAGATCGTTATGATATAGAAGCTGATTTTCTAACTCAGAAATCTCAACTTTTCTTCACAAATTGCTTCTTGACTGGTGTAAAACTATAATTTATATTTAAAACACGTATTATCCCACCAAATTAAGAGCGTTTCAGGGACCTGGAATGTTCCACAGTATGGCATTAAAACCTTTCTATCTTCATGGAGACCAAACTAGTGCAAGTTACAGGTCAGATCTGTGGAGAGGCGACCCCGCTCACAGTCAGAATGTTGTTTTTCTGCGTATTTTTGAGCTATAAAACCACCCGTAATTGAATAAATGTAAAGTAGAGCTGTTTAAAGTCACACTGTGGAACATCTCCGTAGAAACGAGCGGGCGACGGACCCTCAAACCGAAGTCTTTTTAAGTTGAGTTTGACCGAAGTGTTTTGTGTTTTTTTTTCAGAATCTCTCGTCTTTTCTCCGACGCGAAGAAGATCCTGCTCTACGGCCAGAACAACAAGAACCTGGAGGGCTTCAAGGAGCTCGCCGCTGCCCTCCGCGAGCTGCAGGAGAGCAGGACCGGTCAGTCGCACCTGTCGACACACACGCACCTGTCGACACACACGCACCTGTCGACACACACGCACCTGTCGACACACACGCACCTGTCTGCACACATCGGCCAAAATTCTGGGTCAAATCTGGTGAAAAGGTCCATCTAGGTTCTCCCATAGACTGTATATATATAAATGGACATACCTAACCCCACTTTCTGCTCTGAGCCAAACAGGAAGTGAGCATGGTCGCGCTTCTGGCTCCAGTTCACTTTCTATTGAAAAACCGTGGCCCCTCTCTCTCTCTAACTGCTTTTGTCGGGCTCGTCGTTTTGGTCTTAAAATGTTCGTATTAACTCGCTCTATGTGATCCTGGGGTTTTTATTTCATTATTTTGCTCCTAAATCAAGATATGAACTTTAATAACAAACCAAACGGGTGTCTTCTTTCGCCGAAGTTGAACACTAGAGTTAGCAACAGGTTTGATTGACAGCGTTGCTCAGCTCCTGCCTCCTGCCAAACTATGGATCTATAATAAAAACTGGATGAAGGCCGAATTATAGTTCTGCGTTGACTCGGCGCACACTTCCGCCGTCGCCTCGTCGCCGTCATTTTTGATTTATGAATCTACGTCGAGGTCTTTGTGTCGCGAAGTAATTCACCGACACAATGCTAAGAGGCAAGGATTTAAAAATGGCGTCCGTGTTTACAAAATTAAGCAGAAAAGCGGTACTCCAGAAATGTACGTAGAGCAGATGTAGAGAGGACCAATCACAGCTCCGTACAAAATTTCGGAGGTGCACATCGGTCGACGCAGACTCTCTGTTCAAGGACGATTTGACGCACAACCATAAATTGGGCTTAAGGTGTTCCCCCACTGTCCCTCGAGACAGACTAGTGGCCGCTTCAGGTACTGCAGCTCCCAGGAGATCGATCCCGGAAAGAATTCTCCCGTAGAAGCACAATGCATTTTTTGGGAATGAAAACTGCCTGTGTTTGCTGGCGGGGCATCCACAACTTTCACTAAGGTCGGATTTTGTAGGGATTCTTTTCTATTATCACAATTAGGGATGGGCATGATTAGTCGATTAATCGATAATTGATCATTAAGAATTTCATCGATTATGTTAATTTTAATCGACAAACCGAATGTAGGTTGCTGTGTGTAGTGTGACCAAACAGGTGTGTACATGTGTCTCTCTGCATCAGAAGGAGCGAGACACAAACAGTCAGTCCGTCTGCAACGTACCGAAGCACAAATGCGTATTTAACAATGATTTGTACAAGAAATTCCACGCTTTCCGTTCCGGTCGAGACAAGTGTGAGTCCGTGTGCACAGTGTATAAAGCAGCACATATGTGTCAGTGTCCAGTGGGAAAAAGTTTTACCAGGTGAGAGTCGCTCAATGTCGATGACGAGTCCCCACCTCCCTCCCCCCGTACGGTGTCCTGGTTTTGACAAACACAAATCTGGTCACACTAACCTGTATTCACCTGAGTCATGTCCTTTAATCCGATAGAAATTGAACCGCATCAGTGCACAAGAGCTGTATTTTTATCTTCGCTTAGTTTACGTAAATTAGTGATGTGGTTTTAAGTTTAGTTTCTGTGAGAGTTGCACAAAACTGAATTAAACACATTATAATGTCAAACGGGCTGATGTGGCTCTAGAGTCGTTACGGTTTATATGTCGTAAAGTTGAATTTATTTATGCAGATTAGTAGTGCAGATAGTAATAATAATGATGATCATTTTAATATAAAAACGTTAATGACTAATCGATAATCGATCGTTAATTCTTCCAACGATCGATTAAGAAAATTTCATCGAATGCCCATCCCTAATCACAATATAAACTTTTTTAATCCTCAAAGAGCCTAAAAGTTAGTTTTGTAAGACTTTGCTTAGCCCTGCTCTGAGCCCGCGTTCGCTCCGCTCTAGCAGCTCTCGCTCTGATTGGTCCAAACGCTCCACGCCGTCCATGTTACAGACGTCACACGGGTGGGAGGAGCTCGCCCGTATTGAGGAAGTAATGGTTCGTTCGTTTGTCCATCTGACTCAGAGGATTTTAGGATGTTGCCTAATGACACTGTGAGACTGAGCAAGGTTTCCGAGACAAAAACCAAGACACTTTAAGTATGAAGTGTTTTCATTGCGTTTGGACGCTTTGGTGGTTTAAATGATCATTTTAGTCACTTGTTTTACTGCAGTACCTTACCACGTCTGTATCACTGCCTGTGCGTTTGGTGCTCGGTGTCCCCCATGTTTTTAGACCACGTGCCAAAATGCTCTATAATCGTGCGACCAGTGTTGTGAATGTTACTTTTAAAATGTATTCCCGTAATCTGAATACTTTGGATTACTTGATTTGCTGTAGAGAAGCAAAGACCAGGAAATCTTCACATAAGATGTTTTGTCTGATAAAAGAAAATAAAAAGCCCAGATTTTACTGAACCAAATTAAAAATATTATTGATAGAAGAGGAGGAGGAAACATGGTCCATGCAGCATGATTTAGTCCTGTTAAATCCTGTTTTAGACCTGGTTTTAGACCTGGTTTTAGACCTGGTTTTAGACCTGGTTTAGACCTGGTTTAGACCTGGTTTAGACCTGGTTTAGACCTGGTTTAGACCTAGTTTAGATCTAGTTTAAACCTGGTTTAGACCTGGTTTAGACCTGGTTTAGACCTGGTTTAGACCTGGTTTAGACCTAGACCTGGTTTAGACCTGGTTTTAGACCTGGTTTAGACCTGGTTTAGACCTGGTTTTAGACCTGGGTTTAGACCTGGGTTAGACCTAGTTTAGACCTGGTTTAGACCTGGTTTAGATCTAGTTTTAGACCTAGACCTGGTTTTAGACCTGGTTTAGACCTGGTTTTAGACCTGGTTTTAGACCTGGTTTTAGACCTGGTTTTAGACCTGGTTTTAGACCTGGTTTAGACCTGGTTTAGACCTGGTTTAGACCTGGTTTAGACCTAGACCTGGTTTTTTTAGACCTGGTTTAGACCTGGTTTTAGACCTGGGTTTAGACCTGGGTTTTTAGACCTGGTTTAGACCTGGGTTAGACCTAGTTTAGACCTGGTTTAGACCTGGTTTTAGACCTGGTTTAAACTGTAGCCCAAAATGTGAAAACAGGAAAATACCGCCATGTAATCCACTTATTTCAACAAAGTAACTGTAATCCAATTACCACTCACTGAAACAGTAACTGTACCTGAATAGAGTTACTCATAATTTGTACTCTGATTACATAACTGTGGTACATGTAATCTGTTACACTGTTGCACTTTCACTTCACTAATGTACTGAATTATAATCGTTATACTGAATTCTTCGTCAAGGTTGTGTAGTTGAAGCACATAATTATTTTGGAGCTCCTGGTCCTCGGCCAGTGCTAAAGCAACAACAGCTTTCCGGTTGGTGTCCACATTTTTCTCCAAGTCGGACAAACGAAACATAATAAAACGATTGAAGCGTGAACTTGATGTCATATCCAAGTGGGGGACGGATGGATAAACAAACGCACCGTTAATGCCGGAAGAGAAAATTATTTTAAAGAGCACAGGCCACTGAAAACAAAACAACGGCATCTTGGGTTCACCTTTAGATTTTATTAAAGTTCCGCGTGCCAAAGCAGCGATGCGGGCAGGAGGGGAGCGTCATCCCTTCAACTACCTGCCCCCGATTGGCTCTCCGGTTGCTATGACACTCGCGGCCAGAATTCCCAATATGGAATTTTACTCCAGATTCAACCTTGTCACAGCTTCAATAATGAATCGAGGTCATTACATCTCCAAAACAAACATCTCCATGACAAAAAAATTCCAAATGTTTTCTTTAATTCTGAGTGATGAGGTCCATTTTCCCTCTGTATTTATCTAACCACACCCCGACATCTGCAGATTAACCGCCCGCCCTCCCCGCAGTCAGTGGGAGGGCATCTGGCACATATATTAGAGCATAAAAGCCCGAGAAATATGAAAATGATTTGTTTTTCTTTGTTCGTTTTTTTGTGGCCGTGACGTTAGCTCTCTCCGCCGTGATAGGTCCTCCTGCCGAGCTTTCGTGCGGCTGCTTGTCCGTGTGCGCTCAGGTGATCCGGATGCCCCGCCCCCTCGCCCCCTCACCTGTATTTCTCTCCCGTGCGGTGTGTGCCGAGGGGGACGCGTTGGGGCAGGCGTCGACAGGAAACCCTGAGTCACTCTTCTATGCGCTGCCCGGGGACATAAAAAAAACTCCCACTCTCCGCTCCACGCTGCAGCCTCACGTCAGGGCTTTCTGTTTTGTCAATGGGCCTGTGACGGTGTGCGCTCCCGACATGCTCCGTCACGTTTCGGATCACAAATGGTCCGATCTGGTGAGTTTACTTTCTATGGGAAATTGCGACTTCAAAGGCCGGTTTCCCAATCAATCACTGAGACAAGTATGTACTTAATGGTCTTCCTTAGGGTTTTAGAAGTTTACGATACGATACATACCTCGATACATAGGCCACATACTCGATACATATACGATACATACCTCGATACATAGGCCACGGTACGATACATACCTCGATACATAGGCCACAAAATCGATACATAGGCCACGGTACATACATACCTCGATACATACACTACATACCTCGATACATAGGCCACGTACGATACATACCTCGATACATAGCCGCTACGATACGATACATACCTCGATACATAGCCACAAATATACATACCTCGATACATAGGCCACAAAATGATACATACCTCGATACAGAGGCTACAATACAATGCATACCTCGATACATAGGCCACGATACGATACATACCTCGATACATAGGCCACGGTACGATACATACCTCGATACATAGGCCACGATACGATACATACCTCGATACATAGGCCACGATACGATACATACCTCGATACATAGGCCACGGTACGATACATACCTCGATACATAGGCCACGATACATAGATACATACCTCGATACATAGGCCACGGTACGATACATACCTCGATACATAGGCCACATACGATACATATACATACATACGATACATACCGATACATAGGCCACGTACGATACATACCTCGATACATAGGCCACGATACGATACATACCACAATACATAGGCCATGATATGATACATATCTCGATACATAGGCCACGATAAGATAGATACCTCGATACATAGGCCACAAAATTATACATACCTTGATACATAGGCCACGATACGATACATACCTCGATACATACGCCGCGATATGATATATAGGCCACAAAATGATACATGTCTCGATACGTAGGCCATGGTATGATACATACTTCGATACATAGGCCACAAAATGATACATATCTCGATACATAAGCTACGAAACAATACATACCTCGATACATAGGCCACGACACGATACATACCTCGATACATAGGCTACGATACATAGGCCATGACATGATGACTTGGGACTCGACCTGGACTTGAAGGTCAGTGACTTGGTGCTTGAGTTGGACTTGAGGCCTGTGACTTGAGATGCACTTTTAAATCTGAATTCTTTCCATTCTGAAATGATCTTGTCAAGACATTTAAAAAGGAAAAATTAACATCTGTACAACTCTTACATACTCTATAAATACTCATATATAAATATACTATGATTTTTTTTTTAAGTACAATTTATCTTTAAAAATCTTATAAATAGGTTTAAAGACTTGAAATGACTTGAGGCTCAAAGCAGACGACTTGGACTTGACTTGGACTTATGGGCCAGTGACTCGAGACTCGACTTGGACCTTCCTGTATTTGACTTGGGACTTGACTCGGACTTGAGGTCAAAGACTCGTGACGTACTTGAGACCTGCAAAACAACGACTTGGTCCCACCTCTGGGCCACGATACGATGCATGTTTCGATACAGTGCAATTTCAGTTCGATACGATATATTTCAAATTGATTCGATATGGTTCAATAAAATAAAGGCTAAATCATGGCTGTGATACTGAAAGTCTTTGTTAAACCACTTCTTGTGCAAAGTTCATATGAGACACAAACATTTGAATCATCAAAACGGTTAAAATGCCAAATGTGTCACATAAATGAGTTTCCTTCCACTGAAACAAATGTCAAAACAGTAGCTCTGTAACTAACAAAATAATTTTGTAAAATTTACCAAAAAATACTCTTGCCAATGTATCAATACAGCAGCCCACGATATCGTTACTGTGTCATCACATTAAACGATACGATATATTTGTGTTTTGTTTCATTCACACATTTGAGTAATGCTTTATTATTAGTCTGCAGCAGAGGTGTCAAAACTCAAATTCACAGAGGCCAAAATTAAAAACTGGAACTAAGTCGTGGACCAAACTAAATATTTATTAAGAAATTTCAACAACATCTGCATGTTTTCTCTTCTTTGGAGATATGTTAAACCTTTTCTTATTAAAAAAAAAGGTTAATACTAGTTTTTCCTTAAACATTGAATCCAGAACAAACATAATATAAATAATATAAACATTTTAAATAAATAATGTTTCTGTAGCCAGCAGGCAGCTCTAATACATATTTGATATGATCTCACGGGCCAAATATAATTATATCATGGGCCAAATTTGGCCCCCAGGCCTGAGTTTGACATGTCTGGTCTACAAAACTCAAAATGTTCTGTTCCATTTTGTGATAACTTGAAATTTACTGCTTCCTGACAACACTTCTTTTCACATTTTGTTTAGAAGAGTTTGCCAATTCAAGGTCTGAAATGATCCAAATGATTCTAGTGAAGGTCCAGTATCACCACATGACATCACAAAAAGGAACAGCATGTTTTTAGTTTGAGAGAAGAAATCGGCTTAAATATGCAGGGTTTGTGCGTTGAAACTTGTGAGAAATGAAACAAAACACAAATCTGAGGAAACAATATTATAACAAAGCTCAAAAAATGGCATAATACGGGCTTTTTTAAATGTGCACTATGTAACTTATCTGTTCTGTGAGGCTCAAGAACCTACATTTATTGTTTTTAAATATTTTTTTTAAGTAATCTGCAACATTTTCTTGGCCTGGTGGGTTCATTTTCTTGTTTCCATGGAGACAGATAATTTTATTTTCCATTCAGGGGAAAGGCAACGGGATATTTGGAATGTTCCACGACACAAAATCTATTAAAATCTATTTCCACTGTGACAAAACCAGGCCAGGTTACAGCTCAGGTCTACGGAGAGGTGAGGAGGGTTGCGGGTCAGACTCCCTGCTCTGGCTGCGTTGCCGTGGCAGAGTGGTTAGCCTCGCGGTCGGACGTCGGGTCTGTTTGTGTTTGTCCAGCTGAAGATGTGACCTCAGACCCTCAGTTGGAATAATTCAAAAATAGGGCCCTAGGAAAACGGTTCTTATTTAATACGCGCCCTCTCCTCCACTTTCTACAGCCCCGTGATTCCTCTTTTCAGACTAGGAGAGCGCGTTGTTGTCTCCTACTTCCTTGTTTCCTAATCTCACGACCTTTCCAGATTTGTGGGTTCCTTTACCGATATCGATAATTTGACTTTTAAGGTGCGTTGAGTGGCTTCACTTGCGAAGGTTTCAAATGTTTTTCTTCGTGGAGATGTAAACGTTTCTATCTTCACGGGGACCAGACCAAACCAAGTTACAGGTCAGATCTGTGGAGAGGCGACCCCGCTCACAGTCAGAAGTATTTTTGAGCCATAAAACCCCGCTCTCCGCATTTATCTAGTGTGCCTTTCGGAATTTTGAGAGTAGCCTTAAATTCCGTTGAGGTTCTAGACTTGTTGATCGCCAAATAGTAATGAAATCATCACAGATCCATTGATTTTGGTTTGATTTTTATTTTATTTTTTCTGTAGAATGAGTATACTGTTTGCTGAAAAAAAAGGCATATTGGCTGATGTCAAAACTTGGGCGAATAGTTGATTGCCAATGACGTAAAGATGAAAATATTGGAAAAAAATGAGAAAACGCCTTATTGTTTTTGCATTAAATTGAGCCAAAATCATGTAGAAATGCGTTTTAACAATAATTTTTTCACTGAATGTCGTCACCACATGTGTTCTTTGCATCGGGAATGTATTTACTGACAGCTTTTCTAATCCTATGAGGATTTCAGGAAATTTTTCAAAATTTTCTATCAAAAAAATGAAGGTTACATATACTAAAATAGCCAAATTGTTTTTTTTTGCGATATTTCCGGAAGAGAAGACCCTTCAATTATTGGTCCTTAGGGTCAAAGTCAACAAAAAATAAAAACCACACATAAAAAGTATGGCAGACCATGTCATGTTCAACCCATTTTCTTGAGCTTTTGAGGCTTTGGCTCCCCGACCACAGCCTCGATGAGCTTCATTTGACTGAAGCCACACTCCCTTAGTCCACTTCTTTATACACTCTATGGTTTAAACCTGATATTCTTTCTAAAAACAACCCTTAAATAGTTATTACATCCAATTAAAAGCCCAATCGGGATATCGGCGTTAACGATATCATGGAACGATACCTGATCCAGCTGATTTTCTAGCCTCAATGTCGATATTCTATACCTGTATCAGTATCAGCATCAGTGAATCTCTACTCTCTCCTTGCCTCCTCCTCTCCCCAGTGAATCTCTTATCTCTCTCTTTGTGTCTTCCTAACCCAGTCACCTCCTCCTCTCCTCGTCCCCTCCCTTTGTTCCCTCTTTCCTTGTCTCCTAACCTCCTCTCCCCGCCCACTTCCCTTCCTAACCTTGTCTCCTAAACCTGTGTTCTCTGTAACCTTTTATCCTCTCCTCTTGTCGTCCTTCTCGTCACCCCGTCCTTCCTCACCTCTCTCCTTCCTCCTCTCTTTCTCTGTCTTCTCCACTCCTCCTCTCTTTTCCTCCTCCTCTTTATCTCCTCAGTCCCCTCCTCGTCACCTCGTCTCCTCGATTTGCTCTCTCTGTCCTTGTCTCTTGTCTTGTAGAGAGAGCAAATCGAGGAGACGAGATGACGAGGAGGGGACTGAGGAGATAAAGAGGAGGAGGAAAACAGGGGAGAAGTGGAGAGGAAAGTAGGAGGAGAGGGAGAAGCCAGAGAAAAAGAGGAGGAGAGTGAGAGGAGAGGAGGGAGGAGAGGATAAGAGGTTACAGCGACGAGTTTAGGAGGAGAGGCGTTAGTGGGAGGAAGGAGGGATGAGGAGGGGATGTTAGGAGACAAGGAGAGGATAACCTCCCCTCGTCATCCCTCCTTCCTCCCGATTAGCGCCTCTCCTCCTAAACTCGTCTCTGTAACACCTCTTATCCTTGTCGTCCTCCTCTTCTCCTCTCTCCCTCTCCTTCCTTACCTCACGTCCTCCTCTCCTCTCCTCCTCTCTTTTCCTCCTCCTCTTTATCTCCTCAGTCACCTCCTCCTCACCTCGTCTCCTCGATTTGCTCCCTCTATCCTTGTCTCCTAACCTCCCCTCCTCATCCCTCCTTCCTCCCACTTAGCGCCTCTCCTCCTAAACTCGTCTCTGTAACCTCTTATCCTCTCCTCCCTCCTCTCCTCTTCTTTCTATCTCTCTCCTCCTCTCTGTTTCTGTTCTCTTCTCCTCCTCTTTTCCTCCTCCTCCTCTTCCCCTTTCCTCTCCCCTCTTTATCTCCTCTCTGCGTCTTCCTAACACAGCCACCTCCTCGTCTCCTTGTCTCCTCCCTTTGCTCCCTCTATCCTTGTCTCCTAACCTCCCCTCCTCATCCCTCCTTCCTCTCACTAGTGCCTTTCCTTCTAAACTCGTCCGTCTTCTCCCTCTCCTCCTATTCTCTCCTCCTCTCTGTCACTGTTCTCTCTGCCTCCCCTCTCCTCCTCTTTTTGCTCCCTCTATCCTTGTCTCCTTGACCTCCTAACCTCCTCTCCTCCCCTCCCTCCTTTTGTCATCACCCTCTCCTTTCTCACCTCACTCTCTCCTCTTTTTTTTTTTTAATCTGTCTTCTCCCTCTTCTCCTCCTCTCTCCTCCTCTCTGTCTCTGTTCTCTCCACTTCTCCTCCTCCTCCTCTTTATCTCCTCCGTCGCCTCCTCCTCACCTTGTCTCCTCCCTTTGCTCCCTCTATCCTTGTCTCCTAACCTCCCCTCCTCATCCCTCCTTCCTCCCACTTAGCGCCTCTCCTCCTAAACTCGTCGTTGTAACCTCCTCTCCTCTCTCTTCTCTTCTCTCCATCTGTCTTCCTCCTCTCCTTCTCTCTGTTTCTGTCCTCTCCTCCTCTCTTTTCCTCCTCCTCTTCCAATTGCTTCTCCTCTTCTCTTCCCCTTTCCTCTCCCCTCTTTCTGTCTTCCTAACCCCGTCACCTCCTCTCCTTGTCTCCTAACCTCCTCTTCTCATCCCTCCTTCCTCCCGCTTAGCGCCTCTCCTCCTAAACTCGTCGTTGTAACCTCTTAACCTCTCCTCCCTCCTCTTCTCCTCTCACTCTCTCCTTCCTTACCTCACGTCCTCCACCTCTCTTCCACCTCTCCTCTCCTCTTCTTCTTGCTTCTCCTCCTCAATTCCCCTTTCCTCTCCCCTCTTTATCTCCTCTCTTTGTGTCTTCCTAACCCAGCCGCCTCCTTCTCTCCTCGTCTCCCCCCTTTGCTCCCTCTATCCTTGTCTCCTAACCTCCCCTCCTCATCCCTCCTTCCTCCCACTTAGCTCCTTTTCCTCCTAACCTCGTCTCCTAACCCCACGTCTCTCCTCTCCCCTTCTTCTCTCCTACACTTGTACACTAGGGCTTGTTCCTTTCCCCCTCCTTTCCTTTCCTCTCCACTCCTCCTCCTCCTCTTCTTCCCCCTTTCCTCTCCTCCTCCTCTTCTTCTCCTCTCCTGTACAGTAGTACTAGCCTGTCGTCAGTTTCAGTCTAAACTCTTTTGTGGGAGTTAAATGAGGCTAAAACTCTGACAAAGAGTGTAACCAGAGCTGCGTGATACTGTGGACCAGAGGGGCGGCCACGTACTAGTACAACTACTGCGCTCACTACTGCAGTAACACCACGACAAAAGTACTACACACTACTGCGCTCACCACTGCACTCCTGGTACAGTTCACAGGTGCAAGAAAGTTTTACTCAAAGTTCCACCTAAATAAATAAACAAACCAGGACTATATCAGGTCTAAATAAAGTTCTTAACCGGGACTAAACTTGGACTGAACTAAACCAGGACTTTGTCAGATCTAAACCAGGACTAGACCCCCTTTCGTGGCAGGGTTGTAGGGTTTATAGTCCTGTAAATAACTCTGGTACAATGAAGCTGCTGTTCGGCCAATCAGAGGCTGACCGCGCTCTTAAATCTGCCTAGCAACAGCTATTCTTGCTTTTCTATTGGACCAAATAAAAGTAGCTCGACAATGCCCACACACTGGCCCAAGTTCTGGTTCAGGCTTTCTTTTCCAGTCCCGTTTTAGGCCAGTTTTTTCCCCACTTCAAGTCCTGGTTAAGACCTAGTATAGTCCTGATTTGGTCTTGGTTTTGGGGTTTAGTTCTGAGTTTAGTCCCAGTGTAGACCCAGTTTTTAAACTCAGAACTAAACCTTGACTAGAACAGTACTAAACCAGGGCTATACAGGACCAAGTATTAGTTCTGGATTAGTTGTGGTTTAGTTCTGGTTCAGTCCTGGTTCAGCCCTTGTTCAGTCCTGGTTCAGACCTTGTTTAGTCCTGGTTAAGACCTGGTATAGTCCTGATTTGGTCTTGGTTTTGGGGTGTTTTCACAGTAGCACACACACCATATGAAAACTGGGTCTACCCTGGGCCTAAACTCAGACCTAAACCTTGACTAGAATAGGACTAAACCAGGGCAATACAGGACCAGTATACAAGTCCGGATTTGGTCTGGGCTTACTCTTGGTTCAGTCCTGTTTAGCCCTGGTTTAGCCTGGTTTAGTTCTGGTTTAGTCCTGAGTTAGTCCTGGTGTAGCCCGGTTTAGTCCTGGTTTAGTCCTGGTTTAGTCCTGGTTTAGGCCTGGTTTAGCCCTGGTTTAGCCCTGGTCTAGCCCTGGTGTAGTCCTGGTTTAGTACTGTTTTAGTCCTGGTTTAGTCCTGCTTCAGTTCCAATTTAGCTCTGGTTTAGTCCTGGTTTAGTCCTGGTTTAGTTCTGGTTTAGTCCTGGTTTAGCCTGGTTTAGTTCTGGTTTAGTCCTGGTCTGGTTTAGTCCTGGTTTAGTCCTGGTTTAGTCCTGGTTTAGTCCTGGTCTAGTCCTGGTTCCCTGGTTTAGTCCTGGTTTAGTCCTGGTTAGTCCTGGTTTAGTCCTGGTTTAGTCCTGGTTTAGTCCTGGTTTAGTCCTGGTTTAGTCTGGTTTAGTCCTGGTTTAGTCCTGGTGTAGAGTCCTGGTTTAGTCCTGGTTTAGTCCTGGTTAGTCTGGTTTAGTCCTGGTCTTAGTCTGGTTTAGTCCTGGTTTAGTCCTGGTTAGTCCTGGTCTAGCCCTGGTCTAGTCCTGGTTTAGTCCTGGTTTAGTCCTGGTCTAGTCCTGGTTTAGTCCTGGTTTAGTCCTGGTCTAGTCCTGGTTTAGTCCTGGTTTAGTCCTGGTTTAGTCCTGGTCTAGTCCTGGTCTAGTCCTGGTTTAGTCCTGGTTTAGTCCTGGTCTAGTCCTGGTCTAGTCCTGGTCTAGTCCTGGTTTAGTCCTGGTCTAGTAGTCCTGGTCCTGTCCTGGTCTAGTCCTGGTCCTAGTCCTGGTCTAGTCCTGGTCCTGGTCTAGTCCTGGTCTAGTCCCTGGTCTAGTCCTGGTTTATCTTTGGTTTAGTCCTGGTCTAGTCCTGGTCTAGTCCTGGTCTAGGTCTAGTCCTGGTTTAGTCCTGGTCTGGTCCTGGTCAGTCTTGGCCCTTAACTCCTCCCTCATGAATCTCATATTACACAAAAGTGACTGTTTAAACTTTTTTAAATATATAATGTCGTTTCCTCCTCAAAAACAAACCTGGAGTTGTTTTGTTTCATTCACACATGTTGGAGTAACTCTTTATTATTAGTCCTGGTTTAGTCCTGGTTTAATCCTGTTCTAGGTCTGGTGTGGTCCAGGTTCAATACTGGTTGAGTCATCATTCACTTGTGGGTCAGTTCTGGTCTAGACCTAGTTTAGTCTTGTTTCAGTTCTGGGTTAAGCCCTGAGTTACTTCTGGTTTAGCATTGGTTGAGTCTCAGTTCAGCCCAGGTACAGCTCTGGTTTAGTCCTGGTTTAGTCCTGCTTTAATCCTGCTTCAGTTCTGATTTAGTCCTTGTTTAGTCCTGACGTAGTCCTTGTTTAGCCCTGGTTTAGTCCTGGTTCATTTCTGGTTTAGTCCTGGTTCAGCTCTGGTTTAGTCCTGGTTTAGTCCTGGTTCAGCTCTGGTTCATTTCTGGTTTAGTCCTGGTTCAGCTCTGGTTCATTTCTGGTTTAGTCCTGGTTTAGTCCTGGTTCAGCTCTGGTTTAGTCCTGGTTTAGTCCTGGTTCAGCTCTGGTTTAGTCCTGGTTCAGCTCTGGTTTAGTCCTGGTTTAGTCCTGGTTCAGCTCTGGTTCATTTCTGGTTTAGTCCTGGTTCAGCTCTGGTTTCAGCTCTGGTTTAGTCCTGGTTCAGCTCTGGTTTAGTCCTGGTTTAGTCCTGGTTCAGCTCTGGTTCATTTCTGGTTTAGTCCTGGTTCAGCTCTGGTTTAGTCCTGGTTCAGCTCTGGTTTAGTCCTGGTTTAGTCCTGGTTCAGCTCTGGTTCATTTCTGGTTCATTTCTGGTTTAGTCCTGGTTCACTCCTGGTTCAATCCTAGTTCAGCTCTGCTTTAGTCCTGGTTTAGTCCTGGTTTAGTCTGCTTTAATCCTGCTTCAGTTCTGATTTAGTCCTTGTTTAGCCCTGGTTTAGTCCTGGTTTAGTCCTGGTTCAGCTCTGGTTTAGTCCTGGTTCAGCTCTGCTTTAGTCCTGGTTTATTTCTGCTTTAGCCTGTCTTCATCTCCAACACTCAAAACACTCCGTTCCACCTTGTGATGTCACGATTTGCTGTTTGTTCTGAGGATTATGACACAGATGATGAAACCGAGTCATGTGCGCTCTTTACACTAGTACAATTTATCTCACAGGATCAAATTATAAATCGTTTAATTGCTCGAGCCGAGATAAACTCCGAAACAAAAACGTCGTAGGTTTATCTAAATTGACGGGTCACAGTGCGTCGTTAAACCAGCGCCTCGTTTTCCTGTTTTCGTCTGGTCGGGTTGTGTCCTCTTTAAGTTTTTTTAAGGTTAAGACGTCGTCCGCTGTAGGTTTTTCCGACTTTTGCGATGAATTTTGGGCACTGTTTTTCAAGGTGAATTGTGGGAAGTTTTGAGTTCAGTTCCTAAATACTATAATACAGAAAATCAGACTGGTTTGGATTTGTTCTGATTTAGTTCTGGTCTAGGATTTGTTTAGTCTAGGTTTAGTTAGTTGGTTTAAGTCCTGGTGGATTAGAACTACTGCTTTAGTCCTATTTTAGTTCTGGTGTAGTCCAAGTTCAGTACTGGTTCAGTGATTGTTCAGTTCTGGTCTAGACCTAATTTAGTCCTGGTTTAGCCCTGGTCCAGCTCTGGTTCAATCCTGGTTTAACTCTGGTTTAGTCCTAGCTTGAGTTTTGTTTTAGTCCTGGTTTAACCCTGGTTTAAATCTGGTCCAGCCCTGGTTCAGCTCTTATTTAGTCCTGGTTTAGTCCTGATTTAGTCTTGGTCCAGTCCTGGTTTAGTCCTGGTTCATCCCTGGTCCAGCCCTGGTTCAGCTTTGGGTTAGTCTTGGTATTTAGTCCTGGTTTAGTCCTGGTTTAAATCTGGTTCAGTCCTGGTTTAGTCCTGGTCCAGCCCTGGTTCAGCTTCTTATTTAGTCCTGGTTTAGTCCTGGTTCTGCTTTGGTTTAGTCCTTTTTTAGTCCTGGTTTAGTTCTGGTCCAGCTCTGGTTCAGTCCTAGTTCAGTCCTGGTTCATCCCTGGTTTAATCTTGGTTCAGCTCTGGTTCAGCTCTGGTTCAGCTCTGGTTCAGTCCTGGTTCAGTCCTGGTTCAGTCCTGGTTCAGCTATGATGTAGTCCTGGTTGATCCCTGGTTGATCCCTGGTTGATCCCTGGTTTAGTCATGGTTTAGTCCTGGTTCAGTCCTGGTTTAGTCCTGGTCCAGTCCTGGTTTAGTCCTGGTTTAGTCATGTTTAGTCCTGGTTTAGTCATGTCCTAGTTTAGTCCTGGTTCAGTCCTGGTTCAGCTATGTGTAGTCCTGGTTAGTCCTGGTTTAGTCCTGGTTTAGTCCTGGTTGATCCCTGGTTTAGTCCTGGTTTAGTCCTGGTTTCCCTGGTTTAGTCCTGGTTTAGTCCTGGTTCAGGTCTCAGTATTTGTCTTGTGTTCTCCAGGGTTTCATCTGAAGCACTTCCTGCAGGAGGACGAGACCATGAGCCACTTCCTGAAGACCAACGCGTCCTTACCTCAGTCCAGCGTGGACCACATCCTGTCTGCCCCGGTCAACCTCAACCAGGTACGACCCGAATCCCGACCCGAACCTCGACCAGGTACGACCCGAACCTCGACCAGGTACGACCCGAACCTCGACCAGGTACGACCCCAATCGACCAACGTACCAGACGACCCGAACCCCGACCCGAATCCCAACCAGGTACGACCCGAACCTCGACCCTGAGGTACGACCCGAATCGACCCGACCCGAACCTCGACCAGGTACGACCCGAACCTCGACCCTGTACGACCCGAACCCGACCCACCTCGACCCGACCCGACCCGACCACCTCGACCCGAACCTCGACCAGGTACGACCCGAACCTCGACCAGGTACGACCCGAACCTCGACCACGTACGACCCGAACCTCGACCAGGTACGACCCGAACCTCGACCCGAAACCTCGACCAGGTACGACCCGAACCCCGACCCGAACCTCGACCAACGACCCGACCACGACGACCCGAACCTCGACCAAGTACGACCCGAACCCGACAACCCCGAACCCGAGTACGACCCGAACTGACCTACGACTCGACCAACGACCCGTACGACCCGAACCTCGTACAATCCGGGCCCCTGCACATGAGAGGGAGGTGTCTGGCCCAAGAGCACAATGACGGTGTGAACGAGAAAAGACAAATTATCCAAAGTCCAGTTAAGTTCTCCTGGCCTGGATCCTGACTCTACAATGGCCAGACTAGTCCTGGTTCAAGTCTTGGTCCAGTCTTGGTCCAGTCTTGGTCCAGTCTTGGTCCAGTCTTGGTCCAGTCTTGGTTATGTTCTGGTTTAGTCCTGGTTTAGTCTTGGTTCAGTTCTTGGTTTTGCCCTGAATTAGCACTAGATTTGTCCTGCTTCAGTTTTGGTTCAGTTCTGGTTTAGTCCTAGTTTCGCCCTGTTTTATTCTCGGTTCAGTCCCGGTTCAGTCCCGGTTCAGTCCCGGTTCAGTCCTGGTTCAGTCCTGGTTCAGTCCCGGTTCAGTCCCGGTTCAGTCCCGGTTCAGTCCTGGTTCAGTCCTGGGTCAGTTCCAGTTTAGTCTTGATTCAGTCCTGGTTCAGTCCTGGTTCAGTCCTGGGTCAGTCCTGGGTCAGTCCTGGGTCAGTCCTGGGTCAGTCCTGGGTCAGTCCTGGGTCAGTTCCAGTTTAGTCTTGATTCAGTCCTGGTTCAGTCCTGGTTCAGTCCTGGTTCAGTCCTGGTTTAGTCCTGGTTCAGTCCTGGGTCAGTCCTGGGTCAGTTCCAGTTTAGTCTTGATTCAGTCCTGGTTCAGTCCTGGTTCAGTCCTGGTTCAGTCCTGGTTCAGTCCTGGGTCAGTTCCAGTTTAGTCTTGATTCAGTCCTGGTTCAGTCCTGGTTCAGTCCTGGTTCTGTCCTGGTCTAGTCCTGGTTCAGTCCTGGCCCAGTCTCGGTCCAGTCTCGGTTCAGTCCTGGGTCAGTCCTGGGTCAGTCCTGGGTCAGTCCTGGTTCAGTCCTGGTTCAGTCCTGGTTTATCCCTGGTTCAATCCTGCTCTAGTCCTGCTCTAGTCCTGCTTTAGTCCTGGTCTAGTCCTGGTCTTGGTTCAGTCCTGGTTCAGGCTTGGTTCAGTTCTTGTTCTATCCTGGTCTAGTCCTGGTCTAGTCCTGGTTCATTCCTGCCCTAGTCCTGGTTCAGTCCTGCTCTAGTCCTGCTCTAGTCCTGCTCTAGTCCTGCTCTAGTCCTGGTTTAGTCCTGGTTTAGTCCTGGCTCCAGTAAGTCCTCCTGACCTAGATCAGGTTCATTGAGGTAACCCTGAGAGGTGTGTTCCTCCCACATTCTGCTCTTCTCTCCAAAAGCGCCTGTGAACCCAAACCGAGCCAGGTCCACGACAGGTCTGAACTCGACCTGAACCTGATCCTGGGACTCGACAGTCTGGGAAAAGTCCTGATCCTGGGCGGCTATAATCCTGGAAAAGTCCACTCTTTATAATTAAATGAAAGATTAGATCCACACGTTTTACTCTGGAGGTCTGAGGTCTTCTGTGGGACCAGGACCAGGACCAGGACCAGACCAGAGCAGGTCTTCTGTTCAGGACTGTGCATGTAATTAGGGACGAGAGATTATCGGTTCCAGAATCGGTATCGGTAGATGTTGAGACTCGATACTAACCAGGACTGAACCAGGTCTAACTCAGGACTGAACAGAGGACTGAACCAGGACTACACCAGTTTTAAACCAGGACTACACCAGGACTGAACCAGGACTACACCCGTTTTAAACCAGGACTACACCAGGACAACACCAGGACTACATCCGGTCTAAACCAGGTCTAAACCAGGTCTAAACCAGGGCTGAACCAGGACTGAACCAGGACTGAATCAAATCCAAACCAAGTCTGAATCAGGACCACACGAGGACCACACCAGGACCACACTAGGACTGAACCAGGTCTGAACCAGGTCTGAACCAGGTCTGAACCAGGTCTGAACCAGATCTGAACCAGAACCACATCAAGTCTAAACCAAGTCTAAACCAAGTCTAAACAGGACTGAACCAGGACTGAACCAGGAACAGGTTGAACCAGGACTGACCAGGTTTAAACCAGGACTGAACCCAGGTCTAAAACAGGTCCAGGACTAAACCAGGACTAAACCAGAACTGACTAAACCAGGTCTAAAACAGGTCTAAAACAGGACTAAACCAGGACTAAACCAGGACTAATCTTGGACTTGAGAGCAAGAGGGAGAACTCTGTGCCGGTCCTTTTTCCTGCGGTCACCTGATGGTCTACGCAGGCCCGTCTAGACACTCAATCCTGTTTTAGTCCTAGTCTGTGTTTTAGTCCTTGTTTTAGTCCTGTTTTAGTCCTGTTTTAGTAGTCCTGTTCAGTCCTGTTTTAGTCCTGGTTCAGTCCTGGTTCAGTCCTGGTTCAGTCCTGGTTCAGTCCTGGTTTAGTCCTGGTTAGTTGGTTAGTCTTGTTTTAGTCTTGTTTTAGTCTTGTTTTAGTCTTGTTTTAGTCCTGTTTTAGTCCTGGTTCAGTCCTGGTTCAGTCCTGTTTTAGTCCTGGTTCAGTCCTGGTTCAATCCTGGTTCAATCCTGGTTCAGTCCTGGTTCAATCCTGGTTCAGTCCTGGTTCAGTCCTGGTTCAGTCCTGGTTTTTCCTCCTGTTTTAGTCCTGTTTCAGTCCCTGTTTTGTCTTGTTTTAGTCCTGTTTTAGTCCTGTTTTAGTCCTGTTTTAGTCCTGTTTTAGTCCTCTGTTTTAGTCCTGGTTTTAGTCCTGTTTTAGTCCTGTTTTAGTCCTGTTTAGTCCTGTTTTAGTCCTGTTTTAGTCCTGTTTTAGTTCAGTCCTGGTTCAGTCCTGGTTCAGTCCTGGTGTCCTGTTCAGTCCTGTTTTATCAGTCCTGGTTCAGTCCTGTTCAGTCCTGGTTCAGTCCTGTTTTCAGTCCTGGTGGTTTTAGTCCTGTTTCCTAGTCCTGTTTTAGTTTTTAGTCCAGTCCTGTTTTAGTCCTGTTTAGTCCTGTTTTTAGTCTGTTTTAGTCCTTGTTTTAGTCTTGTTTTAGTCTGTTTTTAGTCTGTTTTAGTCCTGTTTTAGTCCTGTTTTAGTCCTGTTTTAGTCCTGGTTGTCCTGTTTTAGTCCTGTTTAGTCCAAGTCCTGGTTTCAGTCCTGGTTCAGTCCTGGTTTTAGTCCTGGTTCAGTCCTGGTTCAGTCCAGTCCTGGTTCAGGTCCTGGTTCAGTCCTGTTTTAGTCCTGTTCAGTCCTGGTTCAATCCTGTTCAGTTCCTGTTTTAGTCCTGTTTTAGTCCTGTTTTAGTCCTGTTTTAGTTGTTTGTTTTAGTCCTGTTTTAGTCTTGTTTAGTCCTGTTTTTAGTCCTGTTTTTTAGTCCTGTTTTAGTCCTGTTTTAGTCCTGTTTTAGTCTTTTTAGTCCTGTTTTTAGTCCTGGTTCAGTTCCTGGTCATTCCTGGTTCAGTCTGGTTCAGTCCTGGTTTCAGTCCTGTTTTAGTCCTGTTTTCCTAGTCCTGTTTTATCCTTCCTGGTTCAGTCCTGGTTCAATCCTGGTTCAGTCCTGGTTCAGTCCTGGTTCAGTCTGTTTTAGTCCTGTTTTAGTCCTGGTTCAATCCTGGTTTCAAGTCTGGTCAGTCCTGGTTCAGTCCTGGTTCAGTCCTGTTTTAGTCCTGGTTCAGTCCTGGTTCAGTCCTGTTTTAGTCCTGTTTAGTCCTGTTCAGTTTCCTGTTTTTTTTAGTCCTGGTTCAGTCCTGTTTTAGTCCTGTTTTTAGTCCTGTTTTAGTCCTGGTTCAGTCCTGGTTCAGTCCTGGTTCAATCCTGGTTCAATCCTGGTTCAGTCCTGGTTCAGTCCTGGTTCAGTCAGTCCTTCAGTCCTGGTTTCAGTCCTGTTTTAGTCCTGTTTTAGTCCTTGTTTTAGTCCTGTTTTAGTCCTGTTTTAGTCCTGGTTTTAGTCCTGTTCAGTCCTGGTTCAGTCCTGGTTCAATCCTGGTCAGTCTGGTTCAGTCCTGGTTCAGTCCTGGTTCAGTCCTGTTTTAGTCCTGTTTTAGTCCTGTTTTAGTCCTGTTTTTGTCCTGTTTTAGTCCTGTTTTAGTCCTGTTTTAGTCCTGGTTTAGTCCTGTTTTAGTCTTGTTTTAGTCCTGTTTTAGTCTTGTTTTAGTCCTGTTTTAGTCTTGTTTTAGTCCTGTTTTAGTCCTGTTTTAGTCCTGGTCGGGTACAGTTCTGTCTTTAACAGTTTTAACCGAGCCTCTGTGCCGCTCCAGGTCCTGGTGAAGGGTTTTGGGGTGCACCTCACTGACCTGTGCCCCTCCAAACCCGGGGGGCAGAACCTGAGCGACTACATCACCATCTCTGACCCCGACGTCCACTCTGAGCTCACGGAGAAGATCTGCACGGCGCCGCCCTCCTGGCTGCAGGCGGCAGAGCAGCTCTTCCTACAGAACCTCGACTTCTTCAAACCCGTCAAGGTGACACACGTGGCTCTGCTTCACATGATCTTTCCGTCAAAGATCTGTGGCATTTATTTTTATGCTTCTTAAAATTTTGACATTTAAAGGGTCCATATTACTTTATTTTTGACTTGGTTTTAGTCTTTGGTTTAGACCTGGTTTTAGTCCTGGTTTAGACTTGGTTTAGTCCTGGTTGTTTTAGTCTTGGTTTAGACTGGTTTAGTCCTGGT
This sequence comes from Boleophthalmus pectinirostris, assembly GCF_026225935.1. Taxonomy (NCBI): domain Eukaryota; kingdom Metazoa; phylum Chordata; class Actinopteri; order Gobiiformes; family Gobiidae; genus Boleophthalmus; species Boleophthalmus pectinirostris. The sequence goes on from NW_026571299.1 coordinate 8,416,564, forward strand.
TTTAGACTTGGTTTAGTTTGGTTTAAGTCTTGGTTTAGTCCTGGTTTAGTCCTGGTTTAGACTTTTAGGTTTAAGTCTGGTGGGTTTTAGACCTGGTTTAGTCCTGGTTTAGACCTGGTTTAGACCCTGGTTAGGGTTTAGTCCTGGTTTAGACTGGTTTAGTCCTGGTTTTAGTCTTGGTTTAGAAGCTTGGTTTAGTCTTGGTTTTAGTCTTGGTTTAGTCTTGGTTTAGTCCTGGTTTAGTCTTGGTTTAGTCTGGGTTTAGTCTAGGTTTAATATTATGCTGTTTTTTTTATTATTTTAAGACTAGTATTATGTTAGTAGTTTATTTTATCATCTTATTATTGTTATTTTATTATTATGTATTTGTGCAGCTCTTTGGAAACTGTTTGTTTGTGAAATGTGCTGTAGAAATAAAGTGGATTGGATTGAAACTTACTCAAACATGTGAGAATGAAACAAAACACAACTCCAGGTCTGTTTTTGATCGTGAGGCAACAACATTCTGACACGGTTTAAAGCTCAACCTAAAGAGTCCATTTGTCATAATACAGGATGTTTAAACGTTGTTGTTAAAGCTGCTCTGTGTAACTTTTCTGGTGGAATTTATTGCTGAGTCTTGTTTTCTTCTTATCAGCACAGAGACATGACCTCTGACCCCGAGGCGGTCAAAAGGGTCGCCGAGGCAACCAACGGCCTGCTGGACACCATGGGCCTGCTGGCGGTGGAGGTCAGTGTTTTACAATTACAGTACAATGTGACACGGGGAGGGAGGTCCTGGTTTAGTCCTGGTTTATGTCCCGGTTTAGTCCTTGCTTAGTCCTTGCTTAGTCCTTGTTATGGCCTAATAAGGTCCTAATTTATCCCTGGTTTAGCTTTGGTCAAGTCCTGCTTCAGTCCTGGCTTTGTCCTGATTTAGTTTTGCTTAAGTTATGGTTTAGTCCTGCTTTAGTCCTGCTTTAGCCTTCTTTATCCCTGGTTTAGTCCTGGTTATGACCTAATTTGGTCCTGATTTAGCCTTGATTTAGCCCTGGTTTAGATCTGGTTTAGTCCTGGTTTAGACCTGGTTTAGTCCTGGTTTAGTCCTGGTTTAGACCTGGTTTAGTCCTGGTTTAGACCTGTTTTTTTCCTTGGATTGTTTCTAGGTTAGTCCTGGTTATGACCTAATTTGGTCTGATTTAGCCTCGGTTTAGCCCTGGTTTAGTCCTGGCTTAGTCCTGGCTTAGTCCTGGCTTAGTCCTGGTTTAGCCCCTTTTTAGCTCTGGTTTAGACCTGGTTTGGACCTTGTTTAGACCTGATTTAGTTTTGGTTTAATATTGGTTCAGTCCTGATTTAGTCCTGGTTTAGACCTGGTTTAGTCCTGGTTTAGTCCTGGTTTGAACCTGGTTTGACCTGTTTTGGACCTGGTTTGGACCAGTTTAGCCTTGTTTAGACCTGATTTAGTTTAGGTTTAATCTGGTTTAGTCCTGATTTAGTCCTGGTTCAGACCTGGTTTAGTCCTGGTTTAGTCCTGGTTTAGTCCTGTTTTAGACCTGGTTTAGTCCTGGTTTAGTCCTGGTTTAGTCCTGGTTTAGTCCTGGTTTAGACCTGGTTTAGACCTGGTTTTAGTCCTGGTTTAGACCTGGTTTAGTTTAGTCCTGGTTTAGACCTGGTTTAGTCCTGGTTTAGTCCTGGTTTAGACCTGGTTTAGACCTGGTTTAGACCTGGTTTAGTCCTGGTTTAGACCTGGTTTAGACCTGGTTTAGTCCTGGTTTAGAAGTCCTGGTTTTAGACCTGGTTTAGTCCTGGTTTAGTCCTGGTTTAGTCCTGGTTTAGTCCTGGTTTAGACCTGGTTTTAGACCTGCCTGGTTTAGTCCTGGTTTAGTTCCTGGTTTAGGACCTGGTTTAGACCTGGTTTAGTCCTGGTTTAGAGGTCCTGGTTTAGTCCTGGTTTAGTCCTGGTTTAGACCTGGTTTAGTCCTGGTTTTAGACCTGGTTTAGACCTGGTTTAGTCCTGGTTTAGTCCTGGTTTAGTCCTGGTTTAGACCTGGTTTAGACCTGGTTTAGTCCTGGTTTTAGACCTGGTTTAGACCTGGTTTAGTCCTGGTTTAGAAGTCCTGGTTTAGTCCTGGTTTAGACCTGGTTTAGTCCTGGTTTAGACCTGGTTTAGACCTGGTTTAGTCCTGGTTTAGTCCTGGTTTAGTCCTGGTTTTATACTGTAACTCTGGAGTGAAAGCTGCTCATAGATTCTAAGTCTTTACAAAGAAACGGAGTTGAATTCCCCGCTCGTCTTATCGGCTGCCTTGGTGCCTTTGAGCTGGTCTCTTTCCGCCGCTCGCCTCTCGCCGCGGGGAGGGTTGTGGGTTGAATTCCCTGTCTCCGGGCTGCTCGTTCTGATGTCGTGAAGTTCGGGGTCTTCGGGTGCATCTGGCCGCCGTCCACTCCTCCGTGCCGTCCGAGTGTTTGTGGAGCCTGGACCCAGCTGGACTCGGAGCAACACGCGAGGCCCCCGCCGTGATTTAGGGACAGGCCCGGGACAAAAGAGGGACCGAGGGGACGGGGACGGGGGAGGGGGCAGGTGGCGGGGGGCACGGCAGGAGGTGGGGTTAAGCGAGGACATGGAAGAGTGGAGAAGTAGACCTTGACGGGAACGATAATGAAGCCTCACAGTCGAAAACTCCACTTCAGTCATCACAGTTCAAACAAGTGTCACGATCATTTTAAACTCTATTTCGATACCAAAGAAACTAGACTCAGTACTTAAAGGTTGTATGGAGGATTTTTAGAGTTTTTTTTTTTTTTTGTCAATGAGTGCGTATACATGCACATCAGTAACCCGGTTATGATCGGGTTTTTTGAGTATCCCGGTTTCTTGATGGTGCATGTATAACGCAGTAACCCGGTTTCAGTAACCCGGTTATGGCAGTATCCCGGTTATTAGAAACCGGTTACTGTAGCTGGTTTATTCCGATAGTAACTGTGGCATGTAACGCAGTACCCCGGTTACTGCAACATAAAGTTGAGTCGCATGCGTCCAAAAGACACTTTCCAGCCTTTCACCACAACAGTAGTGACATAAATAAATTGACCAACATAAATAAAGTGACCAAACGAGTGAAATGACGTAAAATAAAGAGCTGCGCTAAACCTGCACACGTACAATCTGCACTCGTACGACCTGCACTCGTGTGACGCTGAAAAGCTAAAACATGAACTATCTCCTAAACTCTATACGCACGGAACACACTTACCATCATCAGCGCCTCTTCTGTCACAGAAATAACACACATAATCCACAGAGTCGTGTCATTTAGTCCAAAAGAAACTGATCACATCAGCGGCGCAAGGAGCGAGTTGTTTTTATCGCCGCTAACAGTTTATGCTAATTAGCCAAACGGTCTTAAGTTTCGTTTCTGTAAAACGTAAACAAATGTGATCACAGCTGAATTATCTGATCAAACGGGCTGATGTGTCTATAGTGTTTATGGTTTATATGTTGTAAAGTTGAGTTTATTTATGCAGAAGATTTTAATGAAGAATCTGCACAGTGGATTGTGGGAGATCTCGTAGCTCCTTAGCTTCTTATGCTAAAGGAGCTCACGGTTTGTATTTTTCCTGGTTTATGAAATTGATTTAAGTTAATTTTTGCGCCTGCGCATTTGTAAGATTATGTCAAGAAACCGGGATACTCCATTTGATCATGTATACGCGGATATGAGTGTCCCGGTTTCTCAGTGCGCATGTAAACGCAGTAACCCGAATACTGACATAACCGGGGTATGGCTAATAACCGGGTTACTGATGTGCATGTATACGCACTCACTGAAAGTTTAAAATATCATTACAGAGACGCAGCAGCTTTGTAATTATGATGACCAAAAAAAAAAAGAATGAAAATCTATCATCTGTGGACGTAGTGAGGCCAGATAAACATCAGCCAATAGATAACAAGGCTACCTCATTTTCTATTGGCTATTAGGTTGTCAATCAAACTCTCTATGTTTCTAGTGTAACTGACTCGCCGGCGCGCTGGGATTATGTGGTTTATGCAGCGGTTCTTAGAGGATTTTTCTAACTGTAGCTTCCTCACAGTTCACACAAAGTTTGTTGCGATGGACGGACAAGAATCCACGACCAGTTCACCGCAAAAGAAAGTCAGTTTTTGAGGTCGCTGAAAGAAGAAGAGAAGGAGAAAAGGAGAAAAGCCAAACTGAGGTGATTCTTGGAGATTCTTTCCAGCGATTGCGTGAACCGAAACAGACAAAGGGTCTAAAAACTGACGCGTCGGTCGCAAAATTATTTCTAGACAGGTCACTTCAACAGTAATTCTGAACATGCACTTTCTAGAGTAAGGAGGTGGGAGGAGATGTTTCTACTGAGGAGCTGTGGAACAGGAAGGTGGTTTCACACATGCACAACATTTGAAAAAGGAGTGTCGCTGTATTTCTCTTCCCTTAAAAAATCCTCTATACAACCTTTAATACGAGGGCTGGGTGATATGGGGGGAAAAAGAATCACAATTTATTTTTCCGATTTGATCTTCTTCCATCTTACTGGAAACACAGACGGGCATAAAGAATGTGCCAGGTCGTGTCTTGGTCTGGAGTCCGGCCTCGAGACTTTTTACGGTCTTGGTCTCGTCGATCATGATGTTGCTGAAAGGGAGTGGAGCTTATTCAAGATTTTAACTGTAGCCTAACAAACAATGAAGATCAGAAACAGTTTCTACTGCAGGTGTCAAAAAGCACATGCACATCTTTAGTGACGCCAACAAAGCCACAGTGGAGCTGGACTTTCTAAGTTTTATGGACTTTCTAAGTATTTTTATGCAAGTTTCATTTGTGTTTACGGAATAATATGACAAATTATTTGAATTATTTATATGGTACGCTGTGTTATAGTATAGGCCGTAAAGGGCAATTTTCAAGTGTCTTGAGCAGGTATCATTAAACTAAGGCCTGCGGGCCGATTCCAGCCCTTCACGACCCTTTGACCGGCCCCCGGCCCCTCTGCCCCCACCACTTGAACTGCCCTATGAGGCAATCCTCAAAAGTGTCACGGCCTGTTTTTTTAAATTACTTTTTGGCAAATAATAACATGCATCTTGTATTTTGTTGATTTTTTTTCAACAAAAAAAAAAAATTTATATGAAATAGCTATATTTATATTTCAATAATTATATGACATATTTACGTTTGCCGGTGAATTTTAATCATCTGACAACTCGAGATAAAACAGTGATAGTAAATGCATGTGCAGACTTCTGTAGTGCAGTTAAAGACAGCATAACAGCGAGTGTTAAAGTACGAAAAATTGTCAGAGAGTGTCGAGTTTTCAAAGAACAGTGGACAACCGATTATTTTTTTTGTTCAGTGTAAGAACCGTGTAGTTTGTCTGATACGTAAAGAAAGTGTGGAGGTTTTCAGAGAATATAATCTGCGTCATCAGGGTCAAACAATTCTGTTTTACTGCCGACCTGACCCCGACCCCATCACAGTCAGGAGTGAAAATGTGGCCCCATGGGGAAAAAAGTTGGTGATCCCTGGTCTTGAGCAACCTGTAAATATAAATTAATTTGCATAAAATTTGGACCCAAATATTTTGGTCAGATATGGAACCAAATGCAGGGTTCTAATCTAGAGAATCTAATCTAATCTAATGGACCGCCATAGCGTTGTACTAGTCCGTGTGCTCTTGTACTTGTTCTGACACAGCTCCAGGTCATTCTAAAGCTTCAGGAAAGGTTCATTTCTGTGCTGTGAATGTGACTTTTTTTTTTGATTTGATATCTTTCCAACCTCTGAAGTTTGGGCCATTTCTTCTCGTGATTTACTCCACACGTGCATTTAGTACAAATAGGTCATTACGACATATCTCATTCACTAATGTTTATTTAGCATCAGAGCTTTTTTTATTACACAGTGATAAAGAGTTTTAGTGTTTTAGTGCACTGACATCATCTTTTAGTTAGTGTTTCAACTTCATGATAACGACACAGCAGCACTTTCTACAGTCAGGCTGCGCGGTGTTGATAAACAAATAATCTGTCTGGACTTAGACTTGGACAAACTTTATTGATCCACAAGCTCCTGTACAAAGCTCATGATTTTACATAAATATACAAAAACATGATACAAAACTACATTTCAGTAAACTACACCTTCACAAACCTGACACGATGTGCAGTAGTTTCATTAGCAGGACGCACACTGATTGTGTTGTGATAGCGCTCTGAAGGGGGAGTGACTTAGCATGGAGAGTAAAGCGCTTGGACTCAGTTTTGTCTTGGTCTTGAAGATGCTTGGACTCGGTCTTGTCTCTGCCCTGATGGTGCTTGGGCTCAGTCTTGAAGGCTCTTGGACTCTAAAGTCTTTAAGGTGCCTGGCCTAGGTCTTGTCTTGGTCTTGAAGGAGCTTGGACTCGGTCTTGTTTCAGTGTTGAAGGAGCTTGGAATTGGTCTTGTCTCGGTTTTGAAGGGGCCTGGCCTTGGTCTTGAAGGTGCTTGGACTAGGTCTCGTCTTGGTCTTGAAGGCGCTTGGACTCGGTCTTGTCTCTGTCTTGAAGGCGCTTGGATTCGGTCTTGTCTCGGTCTTGAAGATGCCTGGACTCGGTCTTGTTTCAGTCTTGAAGGCGCATGGAATTGGTCTTGTCTTGGTTTTGACAGGGCCTGGCCTCGGTCTTGAAGGTGCTTGAACTCGGTCTTGTCTTGGTCTTGTCTCGGTCTTTAAGGCACCTGGCCTCGGTCTTGTTTCAGTCTTGAAGCCGTTTGGACTCGTTCTTGTCTCGGTCTCGAAAGCACTTGGACTTGGTCTTGTGTCAGTCTTGAAGGCGCTTGGACTCGGTCTATATTTGCCAAAATAACAGTAAAATACAAATAAATGTCAGAAATGACAAAGATGGTCTCGATTTGGTCTCCATGAGCCGTGGTCTCGGTCTCGACCTTGTCCTGGTCTCGGGAGCCTGTGGTCTTGGACAGGTCTTGAATACCCAAACCATAAAGCTACATTGCGTAACTTTTTGCTGCTTCATGGAAATGTTATTGCTTTGCCCGAATTGTTCAGCACGACATTCAACGTTTTTCTAACATTTCATTATAGTTGATTTTATTGATAGAAACGTCGTTTCCATGGAGATAGACTGGATACGACACTGCGGTACATTCCAAGCGAGGAAATGGAGACGAGTAAATGACCGAGCTTACCCTAGAAAAGTTTAGAAGTGCTCTTTTAAGCGTCCAAAAATAGTTTTAATTTGTCATCACATTATTTTGCAATACAAGTCTAGCACTTCTTTAAAATATGATTAATGTGATGCTTTGTCTCGCTGTTCGACAACACGAAACAGGAAGTGACGTCACACGCTGGAAGTGACATCACCGGTCCGAGCCGAAGTCAGTGTGCCAGAGTTTAATTTCTATCAGTAACCCGAGAATCTGTTCCGAACGCTCCAAAAACAACAACAGATGCCGCAGCCACTTCCCCTTCAGAGTAAAGCTGAGTCGGCGGTTTTGCGGCAGTGCACTTCCTGTTTCCTTCAGAATAAAGCTGACGTGTGCTGGCTCGCGCACATACACAAACTTTAGCGCTGGCCTCAATGACGTTACTCTGCTCATGGGAGCCTCAGTCAGCGGGGACACTTCCTCACAGAGTTTGACCATTTTTCACTGTGTAATTTTAAGATTTTGGTGGATTTCCAGTCTCGGCTCCACCTCCTCTTCAGTTTGACAAACTCAGACCAGGGATGTCACATTTATTTCAGAATGACTAATAAAAATAAAAGACTATTACTCAATTATTGACAAGTATTAAGGTTTCATTTTCCTTCCTTGACAGTGTCCAAGGCTACGTTCAGACTGCAGCCTGAAGGGACCCAAATCTGATTTTTTCACCTCTATGTGACCTGTATCTGATCTTTTTTTTTTTTTTACAAATGTGACCCAGACCACTTGGATTTGTGCTCCTAAAACCGATACATATCTGATCTTTTGACATGTGACTTCAGTCTGAACGCCCAGGTCACGTTCATCCCACCCACACGTCACAAATGTGCACAAACGTTCTTCCTGTCGTACGAAAATTGTGAATGAACTTTCTCCGCACTAGTTTGACCACCGGCCTGACTCTGAAAATTAGACCCAAAAGGGGCCTAAGTGTCCTTTATATTGTTTTTTAATATAAAACCAAAAATAAGAAAATTTTAAAACAACTATTTTTCTGCATTATTTGTCCCAATAAACCAAAATGAAAAAAAAAAAAAAAAAAGTAAAAATAAATAAATCATTTTTTTCAGTTTTTGATTTTGTGTTTAAATGACTTAAACTGAGATGCTGGACTGAAGCAGGACTAAAACAGGACCATTTTCAATCTTGGTCTGGTCCCAGTCTCAGGCCCGGTCTTAGTCCTGGTCCTGGTCCCAGTCTCAGTCCCGGTCTCAGTCCTGGTCTCAGTCCCGGTCTCAGTCCCGGTCTCAGTCCCGGTCTCAGTCCCGGTCTCAGTCCCGGTCCAGATCCCTGACTCAGTCCTGGTCTGGTTCCGGCCTAAGCCCCTGTCTCAGTCCTGGTCTGATCCCGGACCTGGTTCAGTCCTGGTGTCAGTCCTGGTCTCAGTCCTGGCTCAGTCCTGGTTCAGTCCTGGCTCAGTCCTGGTCCTGGCAGTCCTGGCTCAGTCCTGGCTTCAGTCCTGGCTCCTCTCAGTCCTGGTTCAGTCCTGGTCAGTCAGGTCAGTCCTGGTTCTCAGTCCTGGCTCAGTCCTGGCTCAGTCCAGTCAGTCCTGGCAGTTTAAGTCACGGAAACGGTTTTTCCATTATTCATTTTAAACACAAGATTGAAAAATGAAAAAAAAACAAATCTTTTTTTTTTTTTTTTTCGTTTTGGTTTTGGAGACAAATAATGAAGAAAATTGTTGTTTTCTTATTTTTGGTTTTATTTTGAAAACGAATGAATGAATGATACACAGATACATGTCGTTATTCGGTTCTAAAATACCAGTAACATTATTATCCTCTGACAGTCCCCTGTGTCTTGTGTTTCTGTGTCCAGCTGGCAGGGATGAAGTCCTGGTTGGACCTGAGGAATGAGATCGTGTTCCTGACGCACAACGCCACGTCCTCGCCCAGCGTCCTTTACTCCGCCGTGTCCCGGATCGTCTGCGGACATCCAGAGGGAGGAGGTCTGCAGATCAAGAGTCTCAACTGGTACGAAGACAGTAACTACAAGGCCCTGTTCGGAAACAGCAACTCCAGCGACGAGCAGCCGCACCAGCTCTACGACAACTCCTCCAGTGAGTACACCAGAGACCGGACCAGGGACTAAGGACTAGACCAGGGACTAAAGACTGAGGCAGGGACCAGAGACGAGGGATTGAGACAGAGACTGGACCAGGGACTGAGACAGAGACTGGACCAGGGACTGAGACAGAGACTGGACCAGGGACTGAGACAGAGACTGGACCAGGGACTGAGACAGAGACTGGACCAGGGACTGAGACAGAGACTGGACCAGGGACAAGGGAACTGGACCAGGACTGGACAGGAGACAGACTGGACCAGGGACTGAGACAGAGACTGGACCAGGGACTGAGACAGAGACTGGACCAGGGACTGAGACAGAGACTGGACCAGGGACTGAGACAGAGACTGGACCAGGGACTGAGACAGAGACTGGACCAGGGACGAGGAACTGGACTAGGGACTGAGACAGAGACTGGACCAGGGATTGAGACAGGGACTGGACCAGGGATTGAGAGAGGGACTGGACCAGGTACTCGGGATTGGACCAGGGACGAGGGACTGGACCACGGATTGAGACAGAGACTGGACCAGGGACTGAGACAGGGACTGGAAAAGGGACGAGGGACTGGCGCAGGAACCGGACCAAGGACTGGACCAGGGACGGAGACAGAGATTGGACCAGGGATGAGGGACTGGGACTGGATCAGAGACTGAAGCAGAGACAAGAGACTGGAGCAGGGACTAAACCAGGGACTAAACCAAGGACTGAATCAGGGACTTAACCAGGGACTAAACCAGGGACTGAACCAGGGACTAAACCAGGGACTAAACCAAGGACTGAATCAGGGATTAACCAGGGACTGAACCAGGGACTGAACCAGGGACTGAACCAGGGACTGAACCAGGGACCGAACCAGGGACTGAACTAGGGACCGGACCAGGGACTGAACCAGAGTCTGGACCAGGGACTGGACCAGGGACCGAACCAGGGACTGGACCAGGGACTGACCAGGGACTGGACCAGGGACTGGACCAGGGTCTAAACCAGAGTCTGGACCAGGGACCGAACCAGGGACCGAACCAGGGACCGAACCAGGGACCGAACCAGGGACCGAACCAGGGACTGAACCAGGGATTGAAGCAAAGACTAAACCTGGGGACTGAAGCATTACTAACATACTCTCATTACTAACTCCTGACATTACAAACCCTAAGATAGTCCTGGTTTAGTTCTGCTCTAGACCAGGTTCATTTGGTTAAAACAACAGAGCGGAGAAGAGCCGACATCAGATTACATTGTGATCTCATTCGGTCTCGTTTCGTAACTGTCCTAGAAGAACCCCCACTGTTCTACAAACCTCTGCCTAAATCACCTTTGACCCCTGCCTCGGAGCTCCAGCTGGGATCCAATTAGACCCCCTCCAGATCCCCATCATCACCCCCATAACCCCATCATCCCCCCGTCATCCCCCCGTCCCTCTCGTCATCAGCAAACGAGGACTAACTGAGGCTCAACTCACTTCTAACAATAGATTAGACAGATTTTAGTACATGGGCCGAATGGTGGGAAAAAGTCCAGGGACGTTTTTTTGGTCCCAGTCCGACCGTGGTTAGACTTTTTTCTGATCTATGTTAAGTGTTTTTAAACTCCATACACCTTCACCAGAGTCATTTGGATAATTTCATACTGAACTAAAGGTTGAAAATGACTTACTTTTACTTACTTTTAAAATATATTTCCCTTCAGATTACAGATTACACACACCAAAATGTAGTTTGTAACATAATCCATTAAATTACTTAAAGTGAGTAACGTAATCTGAATACTTTGGATTACTTGGTTTGTACTGTAGAGAAGCCTCGGAAGATGTTTTGTCTGTTAAAAGACAATGACAAGCCCAGACTTTACTGAACCGTATTAAAAATATTATTGATAGAAGAAGAGGAGACACGGTCCACGCGGCGTGATTTAGTCCTATTGAATCCTGTTTTAGACCTGGTTTAGACTTGGTTTAGTCCTGCTTTAGACCTGGTTTGGACCTGGTTTAGACTTGGTTTGGACCTGGTTTAGACCTGGTTTAAACCAGGGTTAGACCTGGTTTGGACCTGGGTTTAACCTGGTTTACAACAAAGTGTTGTTGTGGTTTTAACCTGAAACAGAGGTTAGTTTTGGACTGGTTTGGAGGAGACATGGTTTTAACTTGGTTTAGTGTCCGGCAATGAGTGGAATTAACAAACAAAAAAAAAAAAGAAAAAAAAAAAGTGAAAACAGGTAAATACCACCGTGTAATCCATTTATTTCAACAAAGTAACTGTAATCCAATTACCACTCACTGAAACAGTAACTGTAACTGAATACAGTTACTCATAATTTGTACTCTGATTACGTAACTCCAGTACATGTAATCTGTTACTCTCACTGATGACATCACAAGGTGGAACAGAGCATTTTGAGCTTTGGGGATGTAGACAGTAAATAAATAATAAGCAATTACTCAAACGTGTGAATGAAAGAAGTTTTTGAGGAGGTAACAACATTAAATCATAAGTCAAGTTTGTGTAATTATAGGACCTTTTTAAAGCTGAACGCTGTGGGTGACGTCACATTGACTTTAGTAGAAAAGTGCTGTATAAATGTGATTAGTGTTGGGGTCAAGACCGCACTAAACGAGACCAAGACAAGTCCGAGACCACAGGGTCCAGACACCGAGACAAGACCAAGACCTCTGAGAGTCGAGACGGAGACGAGACCAAGACATTTGAGGATTGAGACTGAGATAAGACCAAGACTTTTGAGGATTGAGACCAAGGCCTTTGAGAGTCTAGACCGAGACAAGACAGGGACCGCAGCCCACCAAGACTAAATCGAGACTATCTTTGTCATTTCCTACATTTATTTGTATTTTACACATTTATATCAATGTTTTTATAAATCTATCTCCATTTGATCTGATTAATTTTCATTTAGGCTTAAAATAGACTGAGCAAACACTCCTGTGCCCCTGTTTTAGACTCTGACCCACAGTTTGAGAACCACTTTTTTAGTCTCACTTTATTGAAAACAACTTCAAAGTTTCAAATTAGTTTTTTTTCAAGTTCATAACATTTACAGTTACATTATCTCCCTGGTTTTGCAGTGATATTGAGCAGCCTCTGCACATTTACCGTAATGAAATATGATCTCACCCGTTGAGTGTCAGACCTCGAGTCCGAGACAAGACCAAGACCAAGACCAAGCATCTTCAAGATCGAGCGATTTGTGTTGCATTTTTGCGAGAGAAGCGTTCTATAAATAAAGTTTGATTTGATTGATTTGATTAGAAGACCGATTCCAAATGTGCTCGAGTCCAAGACGAGACCAAGACCATAAAAAAGGATTCTCAAGGCCAGTCTTGAGACAAAGACCGGTCACACTAAATGTGACCATTTAAGGTGAACTAGTATAGAGCAGACTTGGGCATTGTACAGTTCTCAGATCACATACGTCCCTTTGGTCGACTCTTACCGGACCGTTTAAGCTCATTTGGAATTGCACAGTAAACATATTATATCAGGGGTGTCAAACTCATTTTGGTCCGGGGGTCGTATCCAACCTAATTTGATCCCAAAGGGGCCGGATCAGAAAACTCATGTCATATAAACCCCAAAAATAACAATAAGTTCAAATATTTGTGCAGAGAAACACAAATCTATTACAGAAATATTTTTTTATTGATGAACTCTTTCTTTTACAAAATATTATAATATTTTGAACAACCTGAAACTTTAAGGAAAATCCCATTTCAACACAATGTTTTAACATGAACTTGTATAAATAGGAATAAGTTCATTTTTCTTGGAAAATCCTGCACTCGGCTCCACTTTTCTCATGTTGGACATTTTTCTGATGAGGGTGTCACGGTCAACAGTCAAAACGATCGTCCTTTAAGAGCGTTTGGAAAGAGACAAGTCTTCATTTGTGCTGCTCTGGTGGGAGGGGCCACGTACAGAGACGCTGGAGACGCTGCTGTGATAAACACCACAGAAAATTAACAATATTTTAATAGAAAATATAATTAAAATATTTTAGTAGAAAATCAGCCAAGGGCCAGATTAAAGGTCTTGGAGGGCCGGATCTGGCCCCCGGGCCGTATGTTTGACACCTGTGTATTACATCATTTCACCTCATGCATGAACTAAAGCTGCGTTGATTTTATTTTAGAGGTGTTTTTTTTTCTTATCAGTCTTACCAGCTCGTCAAAACAATGATATTTGCTGCTTTTTATAAAGAAATACAGTTAATATTATGCAGACTTGAGTTAAGCATTTTGGCCCAGACCTCCACTATATTTTCTGTTTCTATGTGGCCCCATGGAAAAAATACTTGCCCACCCCTGGTCTAGAGTGTAGTGGTACTAATGCCCCTCTGTGCCCCCCCCTCAGCCCCGTACTGTAACAGCCTGGTGCAGAACCTGGACTCCAACCCCATGTCCCGGATGATCTGGACGGCCATCAAACCCCTGCTGCTCGGCCAGATCCTCTACACCCCCCACACCCCGCTGACGCAGAAGATCATCCACCAGGTGAGGTCCTCTGCTCCACCCTCTCACCCTTCCTCCTCTTCTGTTGTGTCCTGATTTTACGTTTGTCTTGTCCAGGTGAACCGGACCTTCCAGGAGCTCGGGGTCTTCAGGGACCTGGGGGGAATGTGGGACGAGATGAGGCCCAAAGTTTGGAATTTCATGGAGAACAGCGAGCAGATGAACCTCTTCAGGGTAAAGACTAAAGCCAGGACTAAAACCAGAACCAGGGCCAGAACCAGGACTAAAAACAGGGCTAAACCAGGACTAAACCAGGACTAAACTAGGACTAAATCAGGACTAAACCAGGACTAAAGCAGAGCTGATTCAGGACTAAACCTGGACGAAACCTGGACTAAACCAGGACTAAAGCAGAGCTGATTCAGGACTAAACCTGGACGAAACCTGGACTAAACCAGGACTAAAGCAGAGCTGATTCAGGACTAAACCAGGACTAAACCTGGACTAAACCAGGACTAAAGCAGAGCTGATTCAGGACTAAACCTGGACGAAACCTGGACTAAACCAGGACTAAAGCAGAGCTGATTCAGGACTAAACCTGGACGAAACCTGGACTAAACCAGGACTAAAGCAGAGCTGATTCAGGACTAAACCAGGACTAAACCTGGACTAAACCAGGATTCAAACTACCCACTAAACAAAGGAATAAATCAGGACTAAACAGGTCTAAACAGGACTAAACAGGACTAAACCAGGATTAAAAACAGAGCTAAACCGGCGGTAAACCAGGAATAAACTAGGACTAAATTAGGACTAAACCAGGACTAAACCACGACTAAAGCATAGCTGAATCCAGACTAAACCAGGACTCAAACCACCCACTAAACAATGGAATAAACCAGGACTAAACCAGGACTCAAACTAGGTCTAAAAACAGAGCTAAACCAAAATTAAACCAGTTCAAACAGGACTAAACCAGGACTGAAACTAGGATTAATCGGGACTTGAAATAAAACTAGAATTAAACCAGGACTAAACCAGGACTCAAACCAGCACTAAACAAAGGACTAAACCAGGACTAAAACTAGGTCTAAAAACAGAGCTAAACCAGGACTCAAACAAGGACTCAAATCACCACTAAAAAAGGAATAATCCAGGACTAAGTCAGAGCTGAATCAGGACTAAACCAGGACTAAACCAAGACTAAACCAGGACTCAGACCAGGACTAAATCAGGACTCAAACCAGCAGTAAACAAAGAACTAAACCAGGACTAAAACTAGGTCTAAAAACAGAGCTAAACCAAAAGTAAACCAGTTTAAACAGGACTAAATCAGTACTCAAACCAGGATTAATTGGGACTTAAAATAAAACTAGGTCTATGCCAGGTCTAAACCAGGTCTAAACCAGGACTAAACCAGGACTCAAACCAGCACTAAACCAGGACTCAAACCAGCATTAAACCAGAACTTAAACCTTCACTAAACAATGGAATAAACCAGGACTAAACCAGAGCTGAACCAGGTCAAAACCAGGACTAAACTAGGACTAAACCAGGACTCAAACCAGGACTCAAAGCAGGACTCAAATCAGCACTAAACAAAGGAATAAACCAGGACTAAACCAGAGCTGAATCAGGACAAAACCAGGATTAAACCAAGACTAAACCAGGACTCAAACCAGGACTAAACAAAGAACTAAACCAGGACTAAAACTAGGTCTAAAAACAGAGCTAAACCAAATGGGTCTGGTCTTTCTTCCAGAGTCTGCTGCGTAACAACGTGACGGCTCGGTATTTCGGGGCGCAGTTGGCCGACACCGACTGGACGGTGGAAGACGTGAGTCGGTTCTTGGCCAAAAAGGAAGAGTCCACAGGGGGCGCTCTGACCTGGAGAGACGTGTTCAACGAGACGGACCAGGCCATCGCCAGCATCTCCCGCTTCATGGAGGTCAGAGCACGATTCTGTTAACCTCGATCAGAAAACCCGCATTAGGTTTTAGCATCCAAAAGGCGATTAAGAAAGAAAAAGGAGACGTTTTAGAGGTTGCTCAAGCTGCATGAAGTTTCTGTAACGGTGTGAAAACAGCTTTGGGTCGACATCTTTGGTGCTTGAGTGAAGAAATGTTTGGCCTGGAATTCTCTGACTCCAGTGTGACAGAAGAACAGAAGAAGCTGATGGTTCACAATATTATGGAGAAGGAAAGTTCAGAGGTTCCACCAAAGCGACGTGACGCCCTTAATCCAGCAGATTATGAAGGGAAGCAGATCAGTGATTTTGTCTCCACCAGCACAATGTGTTTCTTTTTTAGTTTATTTATTTAATGAGACAGGGACAGTGCACAATTTACATGAACCTTAACAGGAGAGATGTGTTGTACCAGTGCTAATTTCTCCCTGTCGTCCCTGGGCAGGTTCATTGATTGATTTTATTTTAAGTGACCTTAGCTATCAGCTGTTCTTCCTGGAGAGTTTCTTCAAAGCTCTTGATCTCCCAAAAACATTTTTAACTAGAAAAGCACTCAGAGAGCGCAGACCTCCGCCAAGGACTACAGTCCCCCTCATATTAATGGTGTTTTCCATAAATATTTGTGTCGTATCTTTCAATTTGGAATATGAAAGAGGATCCCATTGTCCATCCCTGAGTCAAATTTCATGGGGTTTGGTCAATAATTAACCGAGATATTGAGAAACCAGATTTTTGGCCCCATTTACCACAATGTTAACTAAAATTTCAAAGTGATCCAGAATCCAGGATTTCTTCCGGATCACCTCCAAAATGAAATCAGTTCTTCCTTTTCACATTTCCAACAAATCCTGAAAATTTCATCAAAATCGGTCCATAACTTTTTGAGTTATGTTGCTAACAGACAAACGTTTTTGGTCGAAACGGTGAAGTTTGTATTCATTTTAGTCTTTTATCCACACGGACAAAAGACGAAAACGGGGTGGATGAAAACAGTGTTTTTGGAGAACGGTTCCAGAGTGGAGAAATCTGTTGCGTTGTCGTGTTGACAAACAAACCACAGCTTTTGGGAAACAATGATGCCGCAACCTTGTCATCGTCAGGGTCGTCTGATGCAACGAAAACTACAGCCCTCGAACTCGCCTCTGCGGAACATGCACCACGCAGATTACGCACACGGATCAATAACAAAGAGTTATTTATTTGGTTCTCTTGTTTCAATTTTCAAGTGTGTTGAGTAACCTCTAAATATTAATTAATTTGCATAAAATCTGGACCCAAATATTTTGGCCAGATATAGAACCAAATCCAGGATTCTAATCTAGAGAATCTAAAACAAAAAAGTTTTTTGGACCGGCAGGGGTCTGTTGATTTTATATTGTGATTTTATTTCCACATAATCAAGCAGCTGTACTTAAGAACCAAAACTGAAGCTCAGACCAGTGATGGATGTAATTTACAGCAGTACATTTTTTCAGATAACAGTGATCAGATATTATCATAAAAACATGACCTGATGAAGCAACGTGAATTATTTGGGTCAGATTTACAGTTTACATGTTTCATAAAGTTTGTCTGGACATTAAAAGGAACCACACATGTGCATAAATATCACTGGAAACCTCATTTGGACAAACACACGAGTTTCACTTCCGATTTCAATGACGCATTTTGTCAGTTTTTGTACTGTTGTAAGATTGCATATCTCCAACAATTTTTTTGTCGTTTATTGTCCTTCGTCGTACGTTTTTAGGTTGATTTAAAGGAACTAGATATAAGAGCTTTGACTTAGACTTTAAGGAAATTGAGAATAAGAGCATAGGGACAGGGCCACATACTACAGATCGACTGATAGATTTTTTCGCGGTTGATGACCGTATGAACTCATCCACAACCTTGTTTTACTACAAACTGTGTAAAGAGCTGTGTACTTGTATTTTTTATGCACATTTAATCATCTGGTTGGGCCAAAGAACATTTTTACCTGTGCTGGAGACTTAAAGCTGATACTCTAAAACAAGGGTCCCCAACCCCTGGGTCAGGGACCGGTACCGGGCCGCGAAAGCGCGAACCCCCCCCCCTTCCATACGCCCGTCCTCTGCACGGACCGCACCTCCTCCTGTACGCCACGCAGGCCAGTCTCTAAACCAGGACTAAACCAGAACTAGAACTAAAACCAGGCCTAAACCATGACTAAACCAGGTTTAAACCAGATCTTAACCAAGTCTTAACTAAGTCTAAAACCAGGACTAAATCAGGAGTAAAAAAGGATTTAACCAGGACTAAACCAGGTCTAAACCAGGAATAAACCAGGCCTAAACCAGGTCTAAACCAGGACTAAAACAGGATTTATCCAGGATATACCCAGGTCTAAACCAGGTCTAAACTAGGTCTAAAAACAGGACTAAAACAGGATTTATCCAGGATATACCCAGGTCTAAACCAGGTCTAAACCAGGATTTAACCAGGCTTAAACCAGGTCTAAACCAGGTCTAAACCAGGTCTAAACCAGGTCTAAACCAGGTCTAAACCAGGATTAAACCAGGATTTAACCAGGTCTAAACCATACATACATACATACATACATACATAATACAGGTCTGTAGTGCAAAAAAGGTTGGGGACAACTGCTCCAAAAAAAGGCAAATACTGTGTATATCTCTACTACATACAGTTTATCCAAGTTGATTTTAAATAACAGTTGTGGCTGTTCTGGAGGTTTCTTTGCTCCCGTCCGTCCCTGACCTCGGTCTTTTGTCTCCTCAGTGTGTGAACCTGGACAAGCTCCAGCCCGTGTCCACAGAGGAGCTCCTGGTGAACCGCTCCATGGTTCTTCTGGAGGACCGGAAGTTCTGGGCCGGGATCGTGTTCAACCTCCCGGCGAACGCCTCCGAGCTCCCCCCACACGTGGACTACAAGATCCGCATGGACATCGACAACGTGGAGAGGACCAACAAGATCAAGGACGCGTGAGTGCACCTGCCTACTACTACTGTTACTACTACTACTACTACTACTACTGGTTACTGCTATTAATACTAATACTAATACTGCAAATACTACTACTGCTACATGGAGAGGACCAACAAGATCAAGGACGCGTGAGTGCACTACTGCCGCTACTACTACTGCAAATACTACTACTACTACTACTACTATACTGTTACTGCTATTAATACTAATACTAATACTGCAAATACTACTACTGCTACATGGAGAGGACCAACAAGATCAAGGACGCGTGAGTGCACCTGCCGCTACTACTACTGTTACTACTACTGCAAATACTACTACTACTACTACTACTACTACTGTTACTGCTATTAATACTAATACTAATACTGCAAATACTACTACTGCTACATGGAGAGGACCAACAAGATCAAGGACGCGTGAGTGCACCTACTACTACTGCTGTTACTACTACTACAACTGCAAATACTACTACTACTACTACTACTACTGTTACTGCTATAATACTAATACTAATACTAATACTAATACTGCAAATACTACTACTGCCACATGGAGAGGACCAACAAGATCAAGGACGTGTGAGTGCACCTGCCGCTACTACTACTGTTACTACTACTACTACTACTACTACTACTACTACTACTACTACTACTACTATTACTACTACTACTACTACTACTACTACTGTTACTGCTATTAATACTAATACTAATACTGCAAATACTACTACTGCTACATGGAGAGGACCAACAAGATCAAGGACGCGTGAGTGCACCCACTACTGCTGTTACTACTACTACAACTGCAAATACTACTACTACTACTACTACTGTTACTGCTATTAATACTAATACTAATACTAATACTAATACTGCAAATACTACTACTGCCACATGGAGAGGACCAACAAGATCAAGGACGTGTGAGTGCACCTGCCGCTACTACTACTGTTACTACTACTACTACTACTACTACTACTACTACTTACTACTACTACTACTACTACTACTGTTACTGCTATTAATACTAAT
This sequence comes from Boleophthalmus pectinirostris, assembly GCF_026225935.1. Taxonomy (NCBI): domain Eukaryota; kingdom Metazoa; phylum Chordata; class Actinopteri; order Gobiiformes; family Gobiidae; genus Boleophthalmus; species Boleophthalmus pectinirostris. Next base: position 8,436,261 of record NW_026571299.1, read on the forward strand.
ACTAATACTGCAAATACTACTACTGCTACATGGAGAGGACCAACAAGATCAAGGACGCGTGAGTGCACCCACTACTGCTGTTACTACTACTACTGCAAATACTACTACTACTACTGCTACTGCTATTAATACTAATACTAATACTGCAAATACTACTACTGCCACATGGAGAGGACCAACAAGATCAAGGACTCGTGAGTGTACCTGCCACTACTACTACTACTACTACTGCTGCTACTACTACTACTGCAAATACTACTACTACCACTGTAACTAAGACTGTAAATACTACTACTGTTACTAATACTGCAAATACTACTACTACTGCTACGTGGAGAAGACCAACAAGATCAAGGACGCGCCTGCCTCTACTGCTACTACTTCTACTACTACTGCTACTACTACTGCTACTACTACTGCTACTACTGCTACTACAAATACTATTACTGCTATTAGTTCTACAAAAGTACAAGTACTACAAAAAAATTAATACTATAAATACTACTACTACTGCTATGTGGAGAGAACCAACACCATCAAGGACGCGTAAGTGCACCTACCGCTGACACTGCAATACTACTATTGCTACTACTACTACTACTACTACTGCTACTGGCACTAATACTGTAAATACTAGTACTGCTATGTGGAGAAGATCAAAAAGATCAAGGACGCGTGAGTGGACTTACTACTACTACTACTGCTGCTGCTGCTATTACTACAGCAAATACTACTATTACTACTATAAGATATAAGACTATAAGTACTATAAAAAAAAATAGTGTAAATACCACTACAGTTACTAATACTGTAAATACCACTACTTCTACTACTATTACTGTTACTGCTATTAATACTGTAAATACCACTACTTTTGCTAATACTGTAAATACTACTACTACTACTACTGCTACTGCTACTGCTATTAATACTGTAAATACTGCTACTACTACTACTACTACTACTGCTACTGCTATTAATACTGTAAATACTGCTACTACTACTGCTACTGCTATTAATACTGTAAATACCACTACTTTTGCTAATACTGTAAATACTACTACTACTGCTACTGCTACTGCTATTAATACTGTAAATACTGCTACTACTACTACTACTACTACTGCTACTGCTATTAATACTGTAAATACTGCTACTACTACTGCTACTGCTATTAATACTGTAAATACTGCTACTGGTACTAATACTGCTACTACTACTGCTGCAAATACTACTACTGTTATTGCGCTACTAATACTGTGAATACTGCTACTACTACTACTACTGCTTCTGTCACTACTACTGCAGATAATATTGCAAATACTGCTGCCAATACTACTGCTCCTGCTTACAATACTACAGATATTACTGCTGCTACATCTACTACAGTACTCTGGTTGTTACTACAGTACTTGTATTGTCCACTACTACTATTATTACTGCGATAGCAACTACTACCACAGCATAATACTACAAATACTGCTATTGCTACTACCACTGCTTTTCTGCTTTACACTACTACTAGTATCACTACTACTCTTACTTTTAGTACTACTCCTACTACTATTACTGCTACTACTGCTTTTCTGCTACTACTAAGACTACAACTACTGCAGTTCTTTTTGTGAGGGGGGTGGTTAGTGCGACAGAATATAAAAATACTGAATGAATAACAGTTATATTGTACTAACGGTATTAGTACTTTCAGTTATACTTCATGTATTCATTAATTTCTTGTGTGTTTGTCAGATACTGGGACCCCGGCCCTCGTGCGGACCCCTTTGAGGACATGAGGTACATCTGGGGAGGGTTCACGTACCTCCAGGACGTTATTGAGCAAGGCATTGTCCGCGCCATGACCGGCACCAAGGAGAAGACCGGAGTTTACATACAACAGATGCCCTACCCCTGCTACGTGGACGACATGTGAGTCCACAGCTTCTACTGCCGCCACTGTGAAACCTCTGCACATCTGACCCTCTTTTCTGCATCCTCTGCTTCTCTGACCATTTTCTCTGCTCTTCTGCATCCTTTGCTCCTCTGACCCTCTCATTTGACCCTCTCCTCTGGTCCTTTGCTCCATCTGACCCTTTCATCTGCTCTTCTGCCCTTCTCCTCTGCTTGATCTGCCCTTCTCCTCTGCTCCTCTGACCCTCTCTTCTGCTCCTTTTACCCTCTGACCCTCTCTTCTGCTCCTCTTACCCTCTGACCCTCTCCTCTGCTCCTCTGACCCTGTCCTCTGCATCCTCTGCTTTTCTGACCCTCTGACCTTGTCCTCTGTTCCTCTGCATCCTCTCTTCTTCTGACCCTCTCCTCTGCTCCATCTGACCTTCTCCTCTCCTCCTCTGACCCTCTCTCTCTGACCTCTCCTCTGCTTCTCTGACCCTCTCCTCTGCTTCATCTGCCCTTCTCCTTTGCTCCTCTGACCCTTTTCTCTACTTTTCTGCTCCTCTGACCCTTCCCTCTGCTCCTCTTACCCTCTGACCCTCTCCTCTGACCCTCTCCTCTGCTCTTCTGCTCCATCTGACCCTTTCCTTTGCTCCTCTAACCCTTTCCTCTGCTCCTCTGCATCCTCTCCTCTGCATCCTCTCTTCTTCTGACCCTCTCCTCTGCTCCATCTGACCTTCTCCTCTCCTCCTCTAACCCTCTCCTCTGCTCTTCTAACCCTTTTCTCTGCTCCATCTGCTCTTCAGACCCTCTCCTCTGCTCCTCTGCTCCATCTGACCCTTTCCTTTGCTCCTCTAACCCTTTCCTCTGCTCCTCTGCATCCTCTCCTCTGCATCCTCTCTTCTTCTGACCTTCTCCTCTCCTCCTCTGACCCTCTCTTCTGACCCTCTCCTCCTCTGACCCTCTCCTCCTCTGTCTCCAGTTTCCTGCGCGTCATGTCCCGCTCCATGCCGCTCTTCATGACCCTGGCGTGGATGTACTCTGTGGCCATCATCCTGAAGAGTGTGGTGTACGAGAAGGAGGCCCGTCTGAAGGAGACCATGCGCATCATGGGCCTGAACAACGGGATGCTGTGGTTCAGTTGGTTCATCAGCAGCCTGGTGCCTCTGCTGGTGAGCGCGGGGCTGCTCGTGCTGCTGCTCAAGGTCAGTGAGAGATGTTTTAAAGTGTTCATATAAAACTGCTCAAAGGTACGGAACCCCTGAGCGGCAAGTGTAAAAAAATAAATAAATAAAAAAGAGGCACGTAATTTTTTTATTTTTTTATTTATTTTTTTTTGGCACCAACAATTTAAAAAAGTTTCTTGTCTTTTTTTTTTTTTTGCACCAACAGCTATTTATTTATTTATTTATTTATTTTGTTTATGTGGCCGGAAAAATCTATATATAAAATCAAACATTCCAGAGCACAAGAGTGTTTTATATTATATAATAGTACAGTATATTAGTTTATATACTACAGCTACTGTATGTAAAATCAAACACTCCAGAGCGCCAGTGTTTTCCCAGTGTATTAATTTTTTATGAATTGTTAGTGAAAATAAAGAGGCACGTTATTTTCAAAGTGTTTTTTTTTTTTTTTTTTTTTTTTCACCAACAATTTTCTTTAATTTATTTTTTGTTTTATGTGACCAAAAATATATATATATAAAGTGTTTTCCCAGTATATTAGATTATATACTACTACTATATACTAATACTACATTTTTACATTTTTACAAATTTTTTTTTTACTTGTTGGTGAAACAAAAAAGGGGGGGCAAGAATTTTTTTGGAAGGCTGAGGAGCAGGTAAACTCCGAAGAAGCGGTGAGGTAGATGGGAGCAAAGTTATGTCTTCCAGGCTGGTCTGATTTGAGAAAGAAACAAAACTTACCAAAGTGGCTCTATTCACGCTTACGTCAATGGAAGACATTTGGAAACACTTTGGGTTCTTTTGGCGATAGTAACTCAAGCAAACAAAATCTGGGAAAACTGAGAAAATGGCCCAGTTTTCTTCATGTAGATGTCATTGTATTCTTTCTTTTTTTTCCCTCTTTTTTATAAATTACCTATTAATTTGTGTATTATAATTTGTCTAACTTAATAAAATAAAAAAAGATGCCATTGTAGAGTTCTGTTATGCTCGGCGGATCAACATTTCCGACCAGCTGCCTTTAAGTAACACTGAAAACTTGATTAGCGTCCCGTCCCCCATGGAAAGGTTTGGCAGGTTGTGAATGAAAACCGCTGCTGCTGAATCCATGGTTTTATCAAAGGCCCAGTGTCTGGCAAACTACACCAGAAGTGGTCACCCGCATGTTTCCAAACGTCTTCTGGTAAGCGTGAATAGAGCCTAAAAGCCAAAACAAATGCTATTCACTCAAACCAAGCTGTATATTTAAAGGTTGTATAGAGGATTTTTTAAGGGAAGCGAAATACAGCGACAGTCCTTTTTCAAATGTTGTGCATGTGTGACACCACCTTCCTCAGTAGAAACATCTCCTCCTCCTGCCTCTTTACTCTAGAAATCACATTTGTTTACATCCAGTGCATGTTCAGAATTACTGTTGAAGTGACCTGCCTAGAAATATTTTAGCGACTGACGCGTCAGTTTTTAGACCCTTCGGACTTTCTTTTGCGGCGAGCTGGTCGTGGATTCTCGTCCGCCATCGCAACAAACTTTGTGCGAATTGCAAGGAAACTACAGTTTGAAAAAGCCTCAAAGAACCGCTGCATAAACCACATAATCCCCGAGCGCCGACGAGTCAGTTACACTAAAAATGTAGGGAGTTTGACTGACAACCTAACAGCCAATAGAAAAAGAGGGAGCCTCGTTTTCTATTGGCTGATGTTTATCTGGCCTCACTACGTCCACAACTGATAGATTTTCATTCTTTCTTTTTTTTTTCGGTCATCATAATTAAAAGGCTGCTGCGTCTCTGTAATGGTATTTTAAACTTTCAATGACAATTTTAAACAAAAAAAAATCCTCCATACAACCTTTAACTGGTCAGTGAAAAACTTCATGTGTGTGTTTTCACCACTAAACAGAAAAGGAGCTCACGAGGAACAAAGGGGGGGTACAAAAAAGTGAAATGTGTGCACGCCAAATATAAGATCCTGATGAGAAAGCAGCTGCTCATAGAAGCTGATTTAGCATTTTTGGCATGTTCCCTTTGACACAGTGACCCGTTCAGGAGGTTTTGTAACAGTTGTTTTGAAAAGTGTTCAATAAACAAAGTTATTTTAATTTCTGTCGCACAAGCAGTTTGTACATGGAGATACTGTGGATGGACTTTGCTTTCCTGCATAAGATATTGCTGTAGTGATAGTGGTAATAGTAGTAGTTGTTGTTGTTGTTTGTAGTAGATGTACCTGTTGATTTTATAGTTGTTGTTGTAGTATTTGTTATAGTTATAGTTGTAGAAGCAGTAGTAGTAGTTGTAGTTGTTATAGTTATTGTAGTAGTGGTTGTTGTAGTTGTAGTAGTAGTCATTTTAGTTGTTATAGTTGTAGTAGTAGTTGCTGTTGTAGTTGTTATAGTTATTGTTGTTGTAGTTGTTGTAGTAGTAGTAGTTAGTTGTAGTTGTAGTTGTATAGTTGTAGTTGTTGCTGTTGTAGTTGTTATAGTTACTGTTTTAGTAGCAGTAGTAGTAGTTGTAGTACTAGTAGTGTAGTTGTTATACTTATTGTAGTAGTTGTAGTTGTATTATTGTAGTTGTAGTAGTAGTAGTTGTTTTAGTTGTTACAGTTGTTATAGTGCTAGTAGTTGTTGTAGTAGTAAGTAGTAGTAGTAGTAGCTGTTGTAGTTGTTATAGATATTGTTGTAGTTGTTGTTGTAGCTGTTAGTTTTTGTAGTGTGTAGTAGTTGTAGTTGTAGTAGTAGTAGTTAGTTTAGTAGTAGTAGTAGTAGTAGTTGTAGTAGTAGTTGTTGTTGTAGTTGTTTTAGTTGTTAGTAGTTGTTGTAGTTGTAGTTGTTGTAGTTGTAGTAGTAGTAGTTTTTGTTGTAGTTGTTATTGTTATTGCTGTTGTAGTAGTAGTAGTAGTTGTTGTTGTTGTTGTTGTTGTAGTAGTTGTAGTAGTAGTAGTAGTACTTGTTATAGTTGTTGTAGTTGTACTTGTAGTAGTAGTAGTAGTTGTTGTTTAGTTGTTGTTGTTCTAGTTGTAGTTGTAGTTGTTGTAGTAGTTGTAGTTGTTGTAGTAGTTGTAGTCGTTGTTGTTGTAGTTGTAGTAGTAGTAGTTGTTGTTCTAGTTGTTGTTGTTCTAGTTGTAGTTGTTAGTTGTTGTTTAGTAGTTGTAGTTGTTGTAGTAGTTGTAGTAGTAGTACTTTTAGTTGTTATAGTTGTTGTACTTGTAGTAGTAGTAGTTGTTGTTCTAGTTGTTGTTGTTCTAGTTGTAGTTGTAGTTGTTGTAGTAGTGTAGTGTTGTAGTTTGTAGTTGTAGTACTTGTTAGTTGTTGTAGTTGTTGTAGTAGTAGTAGTAGTTGTTGTTGTTGTTGTTGTAGTTGTAGTAGTTGTAGTAGTAGTACTTGTTATAGTTGTTGTAGTTGTAGTAGTAGTAGTAGTAGTTGTTGTTCTAGTTGTAGTTGTAGTTGTTGTAGTAGTTGTAGTTGTTGTAGTAGTTGTAGTAGTAGTACTTGTTATAGTTGTTGTAGTTGTACTTGTAGCAGTAGTAGTTGTTCTAGTTGTTGTTCTAGTTGTTGTTGTAGTAGTTGTAGTTGTTGTTATAGTTGTTGTAGTAGTTGTAGTAGTAGTAGTTGTTATAGTTGTTGTAGTTGTACTTGTAGTAGTTGTTGTTGTTATAGTTGTTGTTGTTGTAGTTATTGTAGTAGTTGTAGTTCTGCTAATTCTGCCTCTTACACAGATACACAGGGTTTGTACATTTCAAAGGCTGATTTCTGCGATACAGCTGAAACTCAGAAAAGTCTGTCAACTTTTCAAAAATATAAAACTTTTCAAAAATCACTGATAGCACCAGAGTACATCCACGCCAGGGTCATCAAAGTGATCCAGAAATATTGTCTATCCCATGAACTAAGATGGACAACCTGCTGCTGCACTCAGACCCTGGTGTGGTCTTCTTGTACTAATTGTAACAGAAGTAATCATAATACTTGTAGTAATACTTAATTTCTCTCGTAGATGGGTAACCTTCAGCCGTACTTGGACCCGGGCGTGATCTTTCTGTAGTAGTAGCAGTAATAATAATACTTGTAGTAATACTTCATTTCTCTCGTAGATGGGTAACCTGCTGCCGTACTCAAACCCAGCCATGATCTTCTTGCAGCAGTAGTAATAACAGTACTTGTAGTAATACTTGTAGTAATACTTCATTTCTCTTGTAGATGGGTAACCTGCTGCTGTACTCGGACCCAGGTCGTGATCTTCTTGTAGTAGTAGTAATAATAGTACTTGTAGTAATACTTGCAATAATACTTCATTTCTCTCGTAGATGGGTAACCTGCTGCTGTACTCGGACCCGGGCGTGATCTTTGTGTAGTAGTAGCAGTAATAATAGTACTTGTAGTAATACTTCATTTCTCTCGTAGATGGGTAACCTGCTGCTGTACTCGGACCCGGTCGTGATCTTTGTGTAGTAGTAGCAGTAATAATAGTACTTGTAGTAATACTTCTTTTCTCTCGTAGATGGGTAACCTGCTGCCGTACTCGGACCCGGGCGTGGTCTTCCTGTTCCTGGGCTCTTACGCCGTGGTGACCATCATGCAGTGCTTCCTCCTCAGTACGGCCTTCGCCAGAGCCAACCTGGCGGCGGCCTGTGGAGGCATCATCTACTTCACCCTGTACCTGCCCTACGTCCTGTGTGTGGCCTGGTCAGACTACATCGGCTTCGGGGCTAAAGTCTTCGCCGTGAGTCCTCATTGATCTTTGAAGTCTTCACCTTAAGTTTGTGATCTTTAAAGGACACATATTACGCTGTTTTATGATGTTGTTTCTTTCTTTTGTTTCACTCACATGTTTAACACACAAACCCTGCAGATTTAGACAGTTCTTCTCTCAAACAGAAACACTGTTCCACCTTGTGATGTCATGTGGTGATACAGGAAGTGCTCCACTGTGTTTTTAAACACCATACACCTTTACTAGAATCATTTGGATGGTTTTTTTTCAGTCCTGGCGATCTCTGTTGAACTAAAGGTTAAAGGAGCTGTTAATGTGAAAACTACTGCTTCATGACATCACAAGGTGGATTGGAGGATTCAGAGCGGGTCTCAGGCCTGGTCTTTGGTCTCTGATCTCAAGACTGGTCGCTGATCTCTGGACTTCTCTGGTCTCTGGTTTCTACTCTGGTCTCTGGTCTTGTCTCTAGTCTCAGGTCTCAGGTCTTGTCTCTGGCCTTGTCACAGGTGTGAGGTCTCAGGTCCTGTCTTTGGTCTCAGGGCCTGTCTCTGGTCTCAGGTCTTTTCTCTGGTCTCAGGTCTTTTCTCTGGCCTTGTCGCAGATCTCTGGTCTTGTTTCTGCTTTCAGGCCTTGTCTGTGGTCTTGTCTCTGGTCTCTAGTCTTGTCTCTGGGTCTTGTCTCAGGTTTCTGGTCTTAGGTTTTGTCTCTGGTCTAAGGTCTTGTCTCTAGTCTTCGGTCTCTGGTCTTGTCTCTGGGTCTTCTCTCAGGCTTCTGGTCTCTGGTCTCTGGTCTTTGGTCTCTGGTCTCTGGTCTCTGGTCTCTGGTCTCTGGTCTCTGGTCTCTGGTCTCTGGTCTCTCCTGAGTCCCTGCTGTCCCTGGTGGCCTTCAGGTTTGGCTGTGAGTACTTTGCCCTGCTTGAGAAGCTGGTCTCAGGTCTCTGGTCTTGTCTCAGGTCTCTGGTCTCTGGGTCTTGGTTTTGGTCTTTGGTCTCTGGTATCAGGTCTGAGGTCTTATCTCTGGTCTTGTCTCTGGTCTGTCCTCAGTCCCTGCTGTCCCCCGTGGCCTTCGGGGTTTGGCTGTGAGTACTTTGCGCTGTTTGAGGAGTAGGTCTCAGGTCTCAGGTCTTGTCTCTGGTCTTAGTTCTGGTCTCTGGTCTCAGTTCTGGTCTCTTGTCTGTCCTCAGTCCCTGCTGTCCCCCGTGGCCTTCGGGTTTGGCTGTGAGTACTTTGCGCTGTTTGAGGAGCAGGGCGTGGGCATCCAGTGGTCCAACCTCCTGAGCAGCCCCCTGGAGGAGGACGACTTCAGCCTGAGGACCACCATCGGCATGATGTACGTGGACGCGGTGCTCTACGGCGCCCTCACCTGGTACCTGGAGGCCGTCTTCCCAGGTCAGACCCGCCACCGTGGGCTTCTGTGTGGGACTGGCTTAGACCTGGTTTAGTTCTAGACAAGTACTCTGGTAAATGACGACATCTACAAATACAATAATTCACAATTTATAATAATGATGAACTTCATGTTTTCAATCTTGGTTTAATCCTGATTTTGTGCCAGTTTAGTCCTGGCTTAGACCTGGTTTAGTTCTAGACAAGTACTTTGGTAATTGAGTACTATCTACAAATACAACAATTAAAAATTTATAATAATGAATTAATGTTGTTTTTTAATCCTGGTTTAATCCTGATTTTGTGCCAGTTTATTTCAGGTTTAGTCCTGGTTTAGTCCTGGTTTAGACCTGGTTTAGACCTGGTTTAGACCTGGTTTAGACCTGGTTTAGTCCTGGTTTATTCCTGTTTAGTCTTTGTTTAAATATGGAAGTAGTCCTGGTTTAGTCCTGGTTTTGACTTTTATTTATATGGAAGTAGATCTAGTTTAGTCCTGTTTTAGACCTGTTTAGACCTGGTTTAGACCCTGGTTTAGTCCTGGTTTTCCTGGTTTAGTCTTTGTTTTATGTTCCTGGTTTAGTCCTGGTTTAGTCCTGGTTTAGACCTCCTGGTTTAGACCTGGTTTAGTCCTGGTTTAGACCTGGTTTAGTCTTGGTAGTCTTTGTTTATATGGAAGTTCCTGGTTTAGTCCCTGGTTTTAGTAGATCTAGTTTAGTCCTGTTTTAGACCTTTTTAGACCTTTAGACTTTAGTCCTGGTTTAGTCTTGGTTTAGTCTTGGTTTAGTCCTGGTTTAGTCTTTGTTTATATATGGAAGTAAACCTGGCTTAGTCCTGGTTTAGTCTTTGTTTAGTCCTGGTATAGTTTTTGTTTATATATGGAAATAGTCCTGCTTTAGTCCTGGTTTTAAACCTGTTTAGTTCAGGTTTAACCACTGCTCCTTTTGTGCTGCACTGGTTTACCTGATTTAGACCCATTTAGTCTTGTTTTAGACTTGGTGTAGACCTGGTTTAGACCTGGTTTGGACCTGGTGTGGACCTGGTTTGGCATGGTTTAGGTCAAGGATTATTTATATAACACATTTAAAAACAGGCAGTACCAAAGTGCTTAACAGTATCGAATAAAGAAGGGTTTAGACCTGGTTTAGGACCTGGTTTAGGTCTGGGTTAGACCAATTTTTGTACCTATTTAAGACTTGCGATAGACCTGGAATAAGTACTAGTTCTAGTTTAGATTTTAGGTTTTTTAGTAGGTTTTTATAGTCTCCACAATCCAAAGATCCCATAATTTTCAATAATCTTGTGTTTTAATAATTGTCAATTGTCAGTCTTTCTTTTTTTATTCTTTTCTTTCTTTTAGACTTTTCCTTTTTCCTCTTTTGGCTCCTTTCTCTCTGGACCCGGTTTGGACCATCTGCCCGGTAAATCCTGCTCTCTCTCTTTCCTCATCCCTTGTTCTTTTCGTAGTCCTTCCTTTCTCTTCTGGTGTGTCCTCAAACCTGCTCCCACACACGTTAACAGAGCTGTGTCGCCCCCTGCAGGTCAGTACGGGATCCCGCGGCCCTGGTTCTTCCCCTTCACCAAGTCCTACTGGTTTGGAGAGAAGGACGGAGGCACCAAGATCCCCCTGAACCGGAGGAGGAACCCGGGAGGTGAGTCCAGAACCTCAGAGTCCAAACAGAACAGAACCGCTCTGTCCTGATTGGTGGATTGGTTTGGAAGTGTTCAGCAGATTAAACTTTTTGTCTTTTTTCCTCTATCTGTCTGCTCTCTCTCCTCTCTCCTTTTCTTCTCTCCTCTACTCTCTCTCCTCTCTCCTTTTCTTCTCTCCTCTACTCTCTCTTCTTCTCCTTTCCTCTTTTCTCTCCTCTCTCTCCCCCTCACCTCTTCACTTCTCCTCTCCTTTCTTCACCTTCTCTCCTCTCCTGTCCCCTCTCCCCCTCTTCTCCTCCTCTCCTCACACTCTCCTCTACATTTTTCTCTCCTCTCTCCCTCTCTTCTCCTTTCCCCCTTTCTCCTCTCCTCTTTCTTCTTTTCTTTCCCTCTCTTCTCTTCTCTCATTCTCTCCTCTTTCCTCTCTCCCCTCCCCTTCTCCTCTCCTCTCCTCTCCTCTCCCTTCTCTTCTCTCTTCTCTCTCTTTCTCTCCCTCTCCTCTCCTCTCTCTCTCTTTTCTTTCCCTCTCTTCTCTTCTCTCTCTCCTCTTTCCTCTCTCTCTCCCTTCTCCTCCCTTCTCTCTCTCCCCTTCTCCTCCTCTCTCTTTTCTCCTCTTCTCCTCCCTCTCCCCTCTCTCCCTCTCCTCTCCTTTCTCCTCTTTTCTTTCCTCTCCTCTCTCTCTTCCTCTCTTCTCTCCTCTCTCTCTCTTCTCTCCTCTCTCTCCTCTCCCTCTCTCTCCTTCTCTCTCCTCTCTCCTCCCTCTCCTCTCCTCTCTCTCCTCTTCTCTCCTCTCCTCTCTTCCTCTCCTCTCTCTCTCCCTCCTCTCTCCTCTCCCTCTCTCTCCACCTCTTCATCTCCTCTCCTCCTCTCTCTCTCCTCTCCTCTCTCCCTCCTCTCCTCTCCCTCTCTCTCTCTCCTCCTCTCTCTTCCTCTCTCTTCTCTCTCCTCTCCTCCTCTCCTCTTCCTCTCCTCCTCTCCTCTCTCCTCTCTCTCCTCTTCCTCTCTCTCTCCTCTCTCTCTCTCTCCTCTCTCTCCTCTCCTCTCTCTCTCTCCTCTCCTCCTCTCCTCCTCTCCTCTCTCTCTCTCTCCTCTCCTCCTCTCCTCTTCCCCTCTCCTGTGCAGTGATCGTGATGGAGGAGGAGCCTGCTCACCTGGATCCTGGCGTTTACATCGAGGACCTGGTGAAGGTTTACAGACACGGGAACAAACTGGCCGTGGACGGACTCACGCTCGGATTCTACGAAGGACAGATCACGTCCTTCTTAGGACACAACGGAGCCGGCAAGACCACCACCATGTGAGGCCTGGTTTAGTCCTGGTTTAGTTCTGGTTTAGTCCTGCTTGAGTCCTGGTTGAATCCTGGTCGACTCCTGGTGTAGTCTTGGTTTACTCTTGGTTTATCTTGGTTTAGGCTTGATTGAGTCCTGGTTTTAGTCCTGGTTGAGGCCTGTTTTATTCTTGGTTTTAGTCCTGGTTTTAGTTCTGGGTTTAGTCCTGGTTCAGTCCTGGTTTAGTCCTGGTTTATTCCTGGGTTTAGTCCTGATTTTAGTCTTGGTTTTAGTCCTGGTTTTAGTCTTGGTTTTAGTCTTTTAGTCTTGGTTTAGTCCTGGTTTTAGTCCTGGTTGAGTCCTGTTTTATTCTTGGTTTTAGTCCTGGTTCAGTCCCGGTTAAGTCCTGGTTTTAGTCTTGGTTTAGTTCTGATTTACTCCTGGTTGAGTCCTGGTTTATCCTTGGTTTTAGTCCTGGTTTTAGTTCTGGGTTTAGTCCTGGTTCAGTCCTGGTTTAGTCCTGGTTTATTCCTGGGTTTAGTCCTGATTTTAGTCTTGGTTTTAGTCCTGGTTTTAGTCTTGGTTTTAGTCTTGGTTTTAGTCTTGGTTTAGTCTTGGTTTAGTCCTGGTATTAGTCCTTGTTGAGTCCTGGTTTTAGTCTTGGTTGAGTCCTGGTTTTAGTCTTGGTTTTAGTTCTGTTTTAGTCCTGGTTGAGTCCTGGTTTTAGTCTTGGTTTTAGTCTTGGTTTAGTCCTGGTATTAGTCCTGGTATTAGTCCTGGTTGAGTCCTGGTATTAGTCCTGGTTTTAGTCCTGTTTTAGTCCTGGTTTTAGTCTTGCTTTAGTCTCGGTTTTGTCTCGGTTTAGTCCTGGTTTAGTCCTGATTTAAGTCCTGGATTTAGTCCTGGTTTAAGTCCTGGGATTAGTCCTGGTTTAAGTCCTGGATTTAGTCCTGGTTTAAGTCCTGGGATTAGTCCTGGTTTTAGTCCTGGTTTTAGTCCTGGTTTTAGTCCAGTGTCTATTTTCTCTCTTGACCACCAGGGGGCAGGAGTTTTTCCAAGTCATTTTCCTCATGGGCCAAAAAAGTTTGAGTTTATTTACCATTGACATCCTGTCCTCTGATTGGTTGATTTAAATCTGTCTCTCTCCTCTGATAGGTCGATCCTGACAGGCCTGTTCCCGCCCACCTCTGGGACGGCCTACATCCTGGGCAGAGACATCAGGTCCGACCTGAGTGCCATCCGCCAGAGCCTGGGAGTCTGCCCCCAACACAACGTCCTCTTCAGCATGTAAGACACCTCTGGTCCTCGTTTAGTCTCGGTCCAGTCCTGGTCTAGATCTGCTATAGTCCTGCTCTTTTCCTTGATTGTGTCCTGCTTTAGATTTTAGTTCTTTTGTAGTCCTTCTGTAGACTGGTTGTTTAATCCTGCTTTAGTTCTGCTTTAATACTGTTTTAGACCTGGTATAGTCCTTGTTTGGTCCTGGTTTAGTTCTTGTTTAGCTCTGTAAGCGCTCTAACCCTCCTTAGTCCTGGTTGAGTCCTGCTCTAGACCTGTTTTAATCATGCTTTATTTCTCTTTACCTCTGGTTGAGTCCAGGTTGAGTCCAGGTTGAGTCCAGGTTGAGTCCTGGTTGATTCTTGCTTTAGTCCTGCTTTAATCCTGCTTTAGTCCTGCTTTAGTCCTGCTTTAGTCCTGCTTTAGTCCTACTTTAGTCCTACT
>NW_026571299.1:8455067-8505067 GCF_026225935.1 Boleophthalmus pectinirostris
CTGCTACTATAGTAAAAAAAAAAAAAAAACTTCACCGTGTTTGTCTGAAGAAGGTACTTCTACTGGTTGTTGAAGTACAGTTGTTTGTGTTTTCAGGATGAAGATGGAGCGTCTGTCAGTTCCAGTGACGCTGGTCTGGGATCAGAACACGAGAGTGAAGCCGCCACCATCGGTAACACAAACTATTCACAATAGGGATGGGCATTCGATGAAATTTTCTTAATCGATCGTCGGAAGAATTAACGATCGATTATCGATTAATCATTAACGTTTTTATATTAAAATTATCATCATTATTATTACTATCTGAACTACTAATCTGCATAAATAAATTCAACTTTACGACATATAAACAGTAACGACTCTAGAGCCACATCAGCCCGTTTGACATTATAATGTGTTTAATTCAGTTTTGTGCAACTCTCACAGAAACGAAACTTAAAACCGCATCGCTAATTTGCATAAACTCAGCGAAGATAAAACTACAGCTCTTGTGTCGCTGATGCGGTCAATTTCTGTCAGATTAAAAGACATGACTCAGTGGAATACAGGTTAGTGTGACCAGATTTGCGTTTGTCAATACCAGGACACCGTACGGGGGGAGGGAGGTGGGACTCGTCATCCACATTGAGCGACTCTCACCTGGTAAAACTTTTTCCCACTGGACACAGAAACATATGTGCTGCTTTATACACTGTGCACATGGACTCACACTTGTCCCGAACGCAACGGAAAGTGTGGAATTTCTTGTACAAATCATCGTTAAATACGCATTTGTGCTTCGGTACGTTGCAGACTGACCCACTGTTTGTGTCTCGCTCCTTCTGATGCAGAGAGACACATGTACACACCTGTTTGGTCACGATACACACAGCAACCTACATTCAGTTTATCGATTAAAATTAACGTAATCGATGAAATTCTTAATGATCAATTATCGATTAATCGATTAATCATGCCCATCCCTAATTCACAATGTAAAACACAATCATCAGGTGTTTGAGGAGATACTGAACTGTGTGATACTGTCTGAAGTGTCCTGCTCAGAGGCACAAAAGAGGAGCTGCTTGATGTTATTGCATTGCTTTGAATGTTCCACGGTATGGCATTAAACTTGCAAAACTTGCATTAAAATTGTTCATTTCTTCATTTACATGTGTAAAAATACATTCTCATTGTCGTCTACATGGAAACAGAAAAGTCGAAGGCCATTCGGTGGAACATCTGATAATTTTATAAAATATATTAAAACTTTAACTTTCCATATTCTCCTTCTTTTTTACTCTTCTCTCTCTTTTGCTCTTACTCTCTGTCTTTTGCTCCCTCTTCCTTTCTTTGTTTCTTTCTTTCTGTCTCTCTCTCTCCCTCCCTCACTCTTCCTTATTCGCTGTCTCCCTCTCTCCCCCCTCTCTCCTTCTTTCTCTCCCTTTCTCTCTCCCCTGTCCCCCCCTTTCTCTCTCCCTCTCCCTCTCTTCTGCTCTCTCTCCCCCTCTCACCCTCTCTTTCTCTCCCTTTCTTCCTCTCTCACCTTTCCTCTCTTTTCCTCCCTCTCTCTCTTCTTCTCCCCCTCTCTGTCTCTTTTCTGCTCCTTTTCCCGCTCTCCCTCTCTCTCTCTCTGTCCCTCTCTTTCACTTTTCCTCCCTCTCTCTTTTTTACTTTCCTTCTCCTTTCGCCTCTCCCTCCCCCTCGTCTTCTCTCCCTCCCTCCCTCCCTCTCTCTCCTCCTCCTCCTCACCCTCTCTCCTTTCTACTCTCCCTCCCTCTCTCCTTCTCTCCCTCTATTCTCCTCCTCTCTTCTCCTCCCTCCCTCCTCCTCTCTCTCTCTCCTCCCTTTCCCCTTGTCCTCCTCCTCCTTTTTTCCTCCTCTCTCCTTCTCCCCTCCCCTCCCTCTCTCCTCCTCTTTTTCCTCCTCTCTCCCTCTTTCTCTCTCTCTCCCTCCCTCTCTTCCTCCTCCTCCTCCTTGCTCTCTCTCCTCCCTCTCTCCTCCCCCTCTTTTCCTCCTCTCTCTCTCCCTCCCGCCCTCTCTCCTCCTCCTCTTCCTCACCCTCTCTCCTTTCTACTCTCCCTCCCTCTCTCCTTCTCTCCCTCTATTCTCCTCTCTCCTTCTCCTCCTCCCTCCTCCTCTCTCTCCTCCCTTTCCTCTTGTCCTCCTCCTCCTTTTTTCCTCTTCTCTCCTTCTCCCCTCCCCTCCCTCTCTCCTCCTCCTCCTCTCTCTCTCCCTCTCTCCTCCTCTTTTTCCTCCTCTCTCCCTCTTTCTCTCTCTCTCCCTCCCTCTCTTCCTCCTTCTCCTCCTTGCTCTCTCCTCCTCCTCCTCTTTTCCTCCTCTCTCTCTCCCTCCCGCCCTCTCTCCTCCTCCTCCTTTTTTCCTACTCTCCCTCCCCTTCCCCTCTCTCTTTCTCTTTCTCCCTTTTTCTCCTCTCTCCTTCCCCCTTCCGCCTCCTGCTCCTTTTTTCCTCCTCTCTCCTTCTCTCCCTCTCTTCTCCTCCTCTCTTCTCCTCCTCCCTCCTTCTCTCTCTCAGACCCTCCGAGCAGTAGTGTGGGCAGAGCCTCCACAGACGCTCCTCCAGATCACCCCCTGGTCCCGGCGAACATAGCCCAGGTTTCAGCTCTGGTCCTGGGTCACATCCCGGGGGCTCGTCTGGTGGAGGACCTGGGCCACGAGCTCACCTACGTCCTGCCGTACTCCGCCGCCAAGGACGGGGCCTTCGTGGACCTGTTCAGGGCCCTGGACCAGAACCTGCACCACCTGGGCATCTCCAGCTACGGCGTGTCTGACACCAGCCTGGAGGAGGTGGGCACGAGTCCTGGTTTAGTCCTGGTTTAGTCCTGGTTTAGTCCTGGTTTAGTCCTGGTTTAATCCTGGTTTAATCCTGGTTTCCTGGTTTAGTCCTGCTTTAGTCCTGGTTTAGTCCTGCTTTAGTCCTGCTTTAGTCCTGCTTTAGTCCTGCTTTAGTCCTGGTTTAGTCCTGCTTCTAGTCCTGGTTTAGTCCTGCTTTAGTCCTGCTTTAGTCCTGCTTTAGTCCTGCTTTAGTCCTTTAGTCCTGCTTTAGTTTAGTCCTGCTTTCCTAGTCCTTTTAGTCCTGGTTTAATCCTGCTTCTAGTTCTGCTTCTAGTCCTGCTTTAGTCCTGTTTTAGTCCTGCTTTAGTCCTGCTTTAGTCCTGTTTTAGTCCTGCTTTAGTCCTGCTTCTAGTCCTGCTTTAGTCCTGCTTTAGTCCTGCTTTAGTCCTGCTTTAGTCCTGCTTTAGTTTAGTCCTGGTTTAGTCCTGCTTTAGTCCTGGTTTAAGTCTTGTCCTGCTTTAGTCCTGCTTTAGTCCTGCTTTAGTCCTGCTTTAGTCCTAGTCCTGCTTGTTTAATCTTGTCCTTTTAGTCTTTTAGTCCTGGTTTAGTCCTGCTTTAGTCCTGCTGTCCTGGTTTAGTCCTGGTTTAATCTTGGTTTATTTGCTTTAGTCCTGCTTTAGTCCTGGTTTAGTCCTTTTAGTCCTGCTTTAGTCCTACTTCTAGTCTTTTTTTCTGATCCAGGTTTTAGTCCTTGTTTTGTCCGGGACAAGTCTGGGTTTAGTCTGGATTTAGTCCTGGTTTAGTCCTGGTTCAGTGCCAGTTCCATCCTGGTTTAGTCCTAGTTTGACCCTGAGTTAATCATTGTGTTTTAGTCCTGTTTTAGTTCTGGGTTAGTCCTGGTTAAGTCTTGGTTTAGTCCTGGTTCTAGCCCTGGTTTTAGTCCTGGTTTAGTCCTGGTTCTAGCCCTGGTTCTGGTCCTAGTTTGGCCCTGGGTTAATCATGGTGATTTAGTCCTATTTTAGTTCTGGGTTAGTCCTGGTTCAGTGCTGGTTCAGTCCTGGTTTAATCCTGTTTTAATTCTGGTTTAGTCCTGGTTCTAATCCTGGGTTCAGTCCTGGTTTAGTCCTGCTTTGGTTCTAGTTTGGTCCTGGTTTCTAGTCCCGGTTCTAGTTCTGGTTCTAGTTCTGGTTCTAGCCCTAGTTTCAGTCCTGGGTTCAGTCCGGGTTCAGTCCTGCTTCAGTTCTGGTTTAGTCCTGAATTAGTCCTAGTTTGACCCTGGGTTATTCATGGTGGTTTAGTCCTGGTTTAGTCCTGGTTTGGTTGTGGTTTAATTGTGATTTCGTCTCTGGCTTTGTCTTGGTTGAGTCTTGATTTAATCCTGGTTTGGTCCTTGTTTAGTCCTGGTTTAGTCCTGGCTCTATCTGGGTTTAGTTTTGCATTAGTCCCAGTTTAAATTTACTTTTTAAAATTACTTCTCCAATTTTTGCCTGGTTATTGTAGTCGTCTTTGTGAATTTGGTTTAAAATAGACGTTCCCTCACAATACTTTTTCTGTTTTTCCAGATTTTCCTGAAAGTGGCCGAGGACAATGGAGTGGACACGGAGGTTCCTTCAGGTCAGTTCCGCACTATTGAAATTCAGAAACAAAACACAACTCCAGGTCTGTTTTTGATGAAGAAACAACATTATAACACGGTTTTAAATCTCACAAGAGTCGGTTTTGCGTAATGTCGTCCCGTTAAAACTCCCTGATCCTGTGCTTGTGTGAGTTCAGATGGGACTCTTCCCGTGCGGAGGAGGAGGAGGACTCACGCTTTTGGAGGAGGAGACCATCAGAGCTGCCTCAAGCCCCTGACCGAGGACGACCTGCAGGGCAACGAGTCCGAGGGAGACCCAGGTCAGACCCTCCTCTTACGCTTCATCTACCACCAATCTGGCAACCGCATCACATAGAGGTGTAACGGTTCGTGTATTTGTGCTGAACTGTTTCGGTACGGGACGTTCAGTTCGATGCAACTGCCATGCAGTGTGTGTTTACAGTGCAGCTACACAAAGTCGGCTCTTTATATTCACGAGGAAACTGTCATTGCACTGTCGTACCTGCGACAACTGCCCCAGGTGCACACTGAAACTAGGGTTAGTCCTGGTTCAGTGCTGGTTTAATCCTGTTTTAATTCTGGGTTAGTCCTGGTTTAGTCTTGGTTTCGTCCTGGTTTAGTCCTGCTTTGGTCCTTGTTTGACCCTGGGTTAATCATGGTGGTTTAGTCCTGGGTCTAGTCCTGGTTCTAATCCTGGGTTCAGTCCTGGTTCTAATCCTGGGTCAATCCTGGTTTAGTCCTGCTTTGGTTCTAGTTTGGCCCTGGGTTCTAGTCCTGGTTCTAGTCCTAGTTTCAGTCCTGGGTTCAGTCCGGGTTCAGTCCTGCTTCAGTTCTGGTTTAGTCCTGAATTAGTCCTAGTTTGACCCTGGATTAATCATGGTGGTTTAGTCCTGGTTTAGTCCTGGTTTGGTTGTGGTTTAATTGTGATTTCGTCTCTGGCTTTGTCTTGGTTGAGTCTTGATTTAATCCTGGTTTGGTCCTTGTTTAGTCCTGGTTTAGTCTTGGCTCTATCTGGGTTTACTTTTAAGTTAGTCCTGTTCTGGTTTAATCCTGTTTTAATTCTGGGTTAGTCCTGGTTTAATCTTGGTTTCGTCCTGGTTTAGTCCTGTTTTGGTCCTGGTTTGACTGGGTTATTGGTTTAGTCTTGTTGGTTCTAAGGTCTCCTGGTTTATCCTGTCCTGGTTTAGTCTGTTTGGTTCTAGTCCTGGTTCTAGTCCTAGTTGGGTCTGGTTCAGTCCTTTCAGTTCTGGTTTAGTCCTGAATTAGTCCTAGTTTGTGGATTAATCATGGTGGTTTAGTCCTGGTTTAGTCCTGGTTTGGTTGTGGTTTAATTGTGATTTCGTCTCTGGCTTTGTCTTGGTGAGTCTTGATTTAATCCTGGTTTGGTCCTTGTTTAGTCCTGGTTTAGTCTTGGCTCTATCTGGGTTTACTTTTAAGTTAGTCCTGTTCTGGTTTAATCCTGTTTTAATTCTGGGTTAGTCCTGGTTTAATCTTGGTTTCGTCCTGGTTTAGTCCTGCTTTGGTTCTAGTTTGGCCCTGGGTTCTAGTCCTGGTTCTAGTCCTAGTTTCTGGCCAAAAATAAAATTTGTTTCTGGAACTGTTAGTGCAGCACTTTATGGTAAATGGTCACGTTTTTCTATAGCGCTTTTCCACCTTCAAGGCACTCAAAACACTTTACAACAAGGAACCACTCACCCATTCACACACACACACATTCACACATCAGTGTACGCAGACACTGTGGGCAAGGTGGGTTAAGTGTCTTGCCCAAGGACACAACGACAGCATTCATCTGTGGGAGCTGGAATCACACCAGCCAACCTGTGGGTCAGTGGATCTGACCGCTCAACCTGTGATGTTTATGTCGAGAGCTGGAATCAAACCACCAACCTTCAGATCAGTGGGCGAATGCTCCACCAACTGAACTACTGCCGCCCACTTTACTTTTTGAAAAGCTTTGTTTACTGCTTACAACAATTTAAAAAATAATATTTCAGACATTTGTTGCTTATTTGAGAATATTTTATTTATTATTTATATAACTTATTAGTATTATCAAGCAGCACTTTGCATTTATTTTATTTTCCCATTTGTGTAATGTTAGTTTAATATACACACAAATAAACAACATGCAAATTGTTTTACATTTTGTTCCCAAACTGTACCAAAAATGAACCGAACTGTGACCTCAAAACCGAGGTACGTACAGAACTGTGATTTTTGTGTACTGTTACACTCCTCATATCACAATAACTACACCTGTTTTTACAAGCAACTTATGCTTAAAATGTTTGTATTAACCAACTCTACATGATCCTGGTGTTTTTATTTTGCTATTTTGTCCATAAATAAATTCCTGGTCCTATTATGGTCGTCCGTAACCTGTAGCTTTGTGAGCTTCATTTGACTGGACGTAGGACCACATGCATGAAACATTAAATGCCTACAAAGAGCGGAGACACATGATCAGCGGACAATTACACATTAAGTTACAGAGAGATGCATTTAAAAAGGTTTGGAACATTAGTCTTCTGCTTGTGTCACAGTGCAATGTTTGTTTTTGAAGTTGTGATGTCAGAATTACTTAAATTAGTAGTTAAAAGTTCTGCTTATGATCATTTGGGCCAGTTCAGCAAAAAAGTGACTTTGAGGACCCTATTCACTCTTCTCCGCTGTTGCAACAGGAGGCCACTAGGGGGGGTAGTGAGGAGGCTCTGTCCACCCGACCTGAGCAGTGCTGAACTTCTGTCTCTCTGATTGGCTCACGTTGTTCCTGTGTTTTCCAGCGGAGGACTCTGATTGGCTGAACTGCACGGACGGGAAAGGCTCGTACTCGGTGACCGGCTGGGCTCTGAGGAGGCAGCAGTTCGTGGCGCTGATGTGGAAGCGTTTCCTGTACGCGCGGCGCTCACGCAAAGGATTCTTCGCTCAGGTACAAGACACAGACATCACTCAAAACACGCTGTTATTTTAGCAGGCTCGCCTCTCCACAGATTGGACCTGTATCTTGGACAGACTGTTTGATTACGTAGTGATACATATGCTTATTTTGCGTTTCATACTGTGGAACATTCCAGGCAAAGCAATAACATCCAATAACATCACCATGGAGACGAGGAGGTGGCAAAACCTTCACCAGAAAAGTTTTTGTGTAACTTTGTAGGCCTGTTAAGATAATTACTACATCCACATCTTGTTCAATAAAAGAAAGCTCGAACAACATTTTTGGGGGGTTAGTATTTATTTATTTATTTATTTATTTATTTTAGTGACAAAAAATCTTTAAGAAATGTTTAAGATTTGCTGAGATTTGTAATGGTCATTTTTATTTATTTATTTAAATTAATAAAAGATGAATTTTCAAACTTGTCACAAACATATTTTTAGTCAAAGATCAAATTAATCTTTCTGCTACAAGAAAACAACATAAAAATCATGAACTCATTTCATCGCTTCGGGTTTTGGTAATCCACGTGTACTTCCTCACCCTCTCCTCCTGGTGCCTGTGTTGATGTTTTTGCTTTTTAACGGCGTGTTGAGTTTCTGGTACAGCAGCCGCGTTAGATAAATGAAAATGTGTTGCGCCTAAGTGTAGAACGTCAAAAAATAAACCAAATAGATCCATTGTAGCCGGGGCTGGACGCAGACACTTGGAAGCCGTCAGGGTCTGTGCAGTTTAATATTTATCACAAAATAACTTCTCAGGATTCTGTTTGAGTGTAATTTTCGGGACATTTAGGGCCCGATTCAGGACAGCAGCTTAGATTTCTAGACTGTCCTGAATTTTTTGGGATGTCTGGTCACTTTAATTGTGAGTACATTTTCTTTATTTAGTTGGTTAGAACTGCACGTTTCTGATGTCACACAGTGGGCGGAGTTAGGCCAGTCTTCATGGAAGTAATTAGGAAGAAAAAAGATTTTTTTGAAAACACCAAAAGGCCGTCTTGAGCTCATCTTGCAGATCTTATTATACTTTGATGCCTGTGACCTCTGACCTGTGTTTGTGGCCCTTGTTGTGGCGATGGTGTTGTGTGCAGATCGTGCTGCCGGCCGTGTTCGTGTGCATCGCTCTGATCTTCAGCCTCATCGTCCCGCCCTTCGGAAAGTATCCCAGTCTGGAGCTGCAGCCCTGGATGTACCAGGACCAGGTCACCTTCATCAGGTACTGCACTGGGTCACACCGGGGTCACATGAGGGTCACACCGGGGTCACTGTGTCTGGGGTCACAACAGGGGAGGAATGGATTTAGTCCTGGTTTAGGCTGCTTAGACTTGGTTTAGTCCTGGTTTAGGCTGCTTATACCGGGTTTAGTCCTGGTTTAGGCTGACTAGACCTGGTTTAGTTCTGGTTTAGGCTGTTTAGTCCTGGTTTAGGCTGCTTAGATTTGGTTTAGTCCTGGTTTAGGCTGCTTAGATTTGGTTTAGTCCTGGTTTAGTCCTGGTTTTAGGCTGCTTAGACTTGGTTTAGTCCTGGTTTAGTCCTGGTTTTAGGCTGCTTAGACTTGGTTTAGTCCTGGTTTAGTGGCTGCTTAGACTTGGTTTAGTCCTGGTTTAGGCTGCTTAGACTTGGTTTAGTCCTGGTTTAGGCTGCTTAGACTTGGTTTAGTCCTGGTTTTGGCTGCTTAGACTTGGTTTAGTCCTGGTTTAGTTCTGGTTTAGGCTGCTTAGACCTGGTTTAGTCCTGGTTTAGTCCTTGTTTACGCTGCTTAGACTTGGTTTAGTCCTGGTTTAATCCTGGTTTAGTCCTGGTTTAGGCTGCTTATACCGGGTTTAGTCCTGGTTTAGGCTGACTAGACCTGGTTTAATCCTGGTTTAGTCCTGGTTTAGGCTGACTAGACCTGGTTTAGTCCTGGTTTAGGCTGACCATAGTGTTTATTTGTGTTCATCAGAGCCGCTCCTCTCTCTGTGTGATTAAAATGTTTTATGCTGTTGTCATAGCGACGATGCTCCTGGAGATACCAACATGCAGAAGCTCCTCGGCGCTCTCCTGGACGACCCGGGCTTTGGAACGCGCTGCATGAAAGGCTACTCCATACCGTGAGTAATACCAATACCACGCTGAAACGTCAAATCATTAAAATCAAAATTGTGATTTAGGCTTGAATATATAATGATGTCTTTCTGTGTGTGTGTTTGCAGAGATGCTCCCTGCACCATGGGCGACGAGGACTGGTCCACCCTCCCCGTGCCCGAGGACCTGCTGGAGCTCTTCTCCTCCGGGAACTGGTCCATGAGCGATCCTTCTCCCGCCTGTTACTGCAGCTGCGACGGAAACATGAGGATGCTGCCGGAGTGTCCCCCTGGAGCTGGAGGCCTGCCCCCCCCTCAGGTCTGGACACTCGGGTCGATGTCACAGGAAAATCCTCGGTGTACTTTCTGCTACACGTGTGAGTAATTTATGTAACTGTTTGTGTTCAGATGATGCTGAGCGCCACGGACACTCTGCAGAACCTCACCTCCAGGAACATCTCAGACTACCTGGTCAAGACCTACGCCCAGATCATCGGCAAGAGGTACTACTACTACTACTACTACTACTAGTGCTGCTGCTGCTGCTGCTGCTGCTGCTGCTGCTGCTGCTTTTAGGCCCTGGCTCCACTGCATGCCTCAGTGTTTACTTGCATAACCTCGCAAACCACATCTGCGCATCAAGGTAAGGGCGTTTCCTCCGGCAGCTCCAGGAGGACGTGTGTGTGCAGCACTGACTCTGCGTTTCTCAAAGGGAAAGCCGATTAAACTTGACTGGGCGTGTTTAGCCACTTGTCTACAGTGAAACGAACAGCTGAACTGGCTTGTATTTACCTTGTGTACAGGCTGTCCACAGAAAACGCCAGGATTTCAAAAGTTAATTTCAAAGCACAAAGTAACTTCTGGACCTGGGCTTTTTCACACAATACAGAACTTAATCATTGCATTTATATACAGCCCCTTTCAAGATACATAAAGTGCTTTACAGTTCATTATTCATTCAGTCCAGACCCGATGGTGGTAAGCCACTACTGTAGCCACAGCAGCCCTGGGGCAGACTGACAGAAGCGAGGCTGCCAGTCTGCGCCATCGGCCCCTCTGACCACCACCGGCACTCACACACACACAACACTTTTATACTAGGTAATTTAGGTGAAGTGCTTTGCCTAAGGACACAACGACACCTGTCACCTGATTTTCCCAGTGGTTTCCCATCCAAGTCCTGACCAGACCCGGCCCTGTTGAGCTTCTGAGATCTGACGGGATCAGGTTTTAACAAGCCGGTGTGGCCACTAGAACTGCCCCAGGAGCAGGTTGTGCTAATGGTAAACGCACAAATACAACAACAGATGCTCTCTGTGTATTTTGATGGGGATACGCGCCTACGCTCGTGTGGAGCATCAAAAAATAGGATGGATACACATACAGGACATGCTAAAAATTACAGGTTCAACATTTGCAGTTTTTAGGCTTGCATAGGGTGAAATACTCGTGCAGTGGAGCCTAGGCCTTAGAGAAATCCCATCTTTGTGCTGTACTGAGCTGCAATGAAAGTCCTCAGTACACAAACAGAATTTCTCTAACAGCTACTACTACTACTACTGCTGCTACTGCTACTACTACTACTGTTACTACTATTGCTGCTGCTGCTGCTGCTGTTGCTGATGCTGCTATTTCTATTACTATCATTACTGCCTCCTCTACTGCTTATGTTACTGCTACTACTGCTGCTTTTACCATTAACGCTTCTCCTGCTGTTACCAACTACTCATACTATTTCTAGTATTATCGTAAGTATACGATTGCAGATAGTTAGTGCTGCCGCTGCCGCTACTCCTGCTACTACAAATACTGCCTCTCCTACTACTGCTGCCGCTACAGTCAACTATGCTGCTGCTGCTGCTGATGCTGCTGCTGCTGCTGCTGCTGCTGCTGCTGCTGCTGCTGCTGCTGCTGAGAGCTGGAGTTTTAGACCAAAATCTTTAGAGTAAAAATAAACACGAACATAGACATAAACGGACTGTTCCTGTGTCTGTTCTAGTCTCAAGAACAAAGTGTGGGTCAATGAGTTCAGGTCAGTCCCCTCAACACCGTTCCTCCTCGTCTTCCTCCTCCCTCCCTCCCTCGCTCCTCCCTCTCTTCTCCTCTTCAGTTCGTTCCTCCTCGTTTTCCTCCTCTCTGTCTCATCCTCCTGCTTTCTTTCACCTCTTCCTCATTCTCCCCTCTCCTCCTCTTTCTTTTATCCTCCTTGTCTCGCATCATCTTCATCTTTCCTCCTCCTCCTTCCCCCTTTTCCTCCTTCTTTTCTCTTCCTTCTCTCTCACTCCTTGGTCCTCCTCCTCCACTCTCCCCATTATCCTCTTTCTCTCCTTCTTCTCGTCCTCCTTTACTTGCTCTCTCATCCCCGCTCTCCTCCTTTTCTCTCTCCTTCTCTCTCTCCTCCTCTCCCTCTTTGTCCACATTCTCTCTGTCTCTCTCTTCTCTCTCTCTCACTTCTTTCTCTTCCTTGTCATTGTCTCTCCTTCTCTCGCTCCTCCTCTCCCTCTTTCTCCACATTTTCTCTCTTGCTTCTCTCTGTCTTTCCCTTCTGTCTCACTCCTTCTCTCTCTCTTCCTTCTCTCGGTCTCTTCTGTATAATTTTTTTTCTCTTTCTCCCTCCCTCCCTTTCTCTCTCTCTCTCTCACCTTCTTTCCCTCTTCGTCCACATTCTCTTTCTTCTCTCTTCCTCTCTTCTCTCTCTCTCTTGCCCTTGTCCTTCCTCCTCCTCCTCTCCTCCTCCTCCTCTCACCTGTGTGTGTGTTTTCACCTGAGCAGGTACGGTGGATTCTCATTGGGCGCTCGCAGCACTCAGGTCCTGCCTCCGGCCAATGAGATCGACGACGCCATCGAGAGAGTCCGGAAGATCTTTGAACTGGAGAAGGTACGACTTTTACCACCACAAACACGACTACAGGACGACTTAAAGGCTTTAAATTACATAAACATGCCCTTTCTGTGTTGCCAGATATGAGGCAAACATGTTCAAATCAAATAGAGCTTTTACTGATAACAGTTGTAATGCTCATTTATTAATTATAGAAACATTGGACATGATTTGGTGTTTTCATTCTCAAGACAATTACCCAATCAGAAAACAGAATGAGCCTCACATGAGGCTCTTGTGTTGCCAGTTTCAGTGCTTTCCAGTGTGTTTAAACCTAAAATGTCTCGCTCTCTGCTTTGAACGGTCTCTACCTAAACCCCAGCACCTGCACCAGTCATGAGTCAGTGCTAGTGCAGCTTCTGCAGTTCAGGGAGGGAATTCTGGAGGTTCAGTTTTCACATGAGGCCTGAACATAAACTGAGACTGAGACAAACTTTTGTGTGTCTCTATCTGCAGATTAATGCACTTGCAAAACCCAGGTTCAACGGTGCCTGTAATAAATTTTAAAAACAATAATAGCACAAGCTACATATAGTTCCTCTAAAATACTACAATACTAATACTGCACCTCCCTTTGTGTCCTGCAGGGGGCAGCAGCGGATCGCTTCCTGGACAATCTCTCAGGGTTCATCAACGGCCTGGACACCAAGAACAACGTCAAGGTCTCACTGTGCACTGTTATTAAGTTTGGAACGTGTGTTTGAGATATTTGAGCTTATAACTATGTTGTTATTTGTTATTAGTTTACTAGTTGTTTTGATTCATACATGTTTGGGAAATTATATTAATCAGTTCAACTAAAAACCTTAAAGAAAACACTGTGCTTGTTTTTGCTCTATAGTTATAATCTATGACACCCGTGGATCATAATGTTATAAATGGGACATTTAAAATCATAATATTCATCTAAAATGACTATTAAAATAATAAAAAAGCTGACTTTAAATAAGATTAAGATAATAAAATTGGAGAACAAAGTGAGTACAGAGCTGTGCGTGTACATCGGTGGCAGTGAGGACAGGAGTTCACCTGAAAAATGGCGTCTTAAAAATTGATTAAAGAATGTTCAAAAATGCACAAATCACTTCAAATATAATTTCGGGTGAATAAATGGTGAAGCTCTAAAAATTCATTTATTAAAAATTTAACAAACAAGTGAATAGGTATTTAATGAAGCACTGACTTGTGTATAAATGTGTATAAATTTAAAAAGCCTGTCTCTTGAGTACATTAAAGTTCTATTATTGTGGTACTAACTTGGTCTCGTCTTGGTCCTGGTCCAGATCTGGTTCAATAACAAAGGCTGGCACAGTGTGGGCGCCTTCCTCAACGTCATGAACAACGCCATCCTGCGCGCAGCACTGCCCCCAGAGGCCGACCCCACTCACTACGGCATCACCGCCTTCAACCACCCGCTCAACCTGACCAAGGAGCAGCTCTCACAAGTCGCTCTGTAAGGACCGGGGACTAGGGACTGAGACCAGGACTGGGACTGGACCAAGAACTGGACTGGACCGGGGTCTGGGGCAGGAACTAGACTCTGTAAAATGTTCTGTAAATGCTGGGTACATTTGGTCCTCACTCCTCTGTCCCCGCAGCGTGACGACCTCTGTGGACGTCCTGGTGTCCATCTGCGTGATCTTCGCCATGTCCTTCGTCCCCGCCAGCTTCGTGGTCTTCCTCATCCAGGAGCGCGTGTCCAAAGCCAAACACATGCAGTTCATCAGCGGAGTGCACCCCCTGCTGTACTGGGTGGCCAACTTCATCTGGGACATGGTGAGGCCAAAACAAGACCAAATTTAGACCTGCGTTAGACCAGGTTTAGTAGTTTTGATCCAGTCCCTGAGCTAGACCGAGTTCTAGGCCTAGTTTGAGTCTTGTACTTATCACTTTTACTCCTGTAAGTGTGTTTATAAACAAAAGTGTTTGTTTCCAGTGTAATTACGTGGTGCCTGCGACCCTCGTCATCCTCATCTTCGTCTGCTTCCAACAAAAGGCCTACGTGTCGTCCACAAACCTGCCTGTGCTCGCCCTGTTACTACTGCTCTACGGGTCAGTACTATACTACTACTACTACTACTACTACTACTTACTACTACTACTACTACTGCTACTACTACTACTGCTCTACGGGTCAGTACTATACTACTACTACTACTACTACTACTACTACTACTACTACTACTACTGCTACTACTAACTACTACTACTACTACTAACTACTACTATACTACTACTACTACTACTACTACTACTACTACTACTACTACTACTACTACTACTACTACTACTACTACTACTACTACTACTACTCTACTACTACTGCTTCTACTACTATACTACTACTACTACTACTACTACTACTACTACTGCTCTACGGCTACTACTACTATACTACTACTACTACTACTACTACTACTACTACTGCTACTACTGCTCAGTACTACTACTACTACTACTACTACTACTACTACTACTACTACTACTACTACTACTACTACTACTACTACTGCTCTACGGGTACTACTACTACTACTACTACTACTACTACTACTACTACTACTGCTCTACGGGTCAGTACTATACTACTACTACTACTACTACTACTGCTCTACGGGTCAGTACTATACTACTACTACTACTACTACTACTACTACTCTACTACTACTACTACTATTACTACTACTACTACTACTACTGGGTCAGTACTATACTACTACTACTACTACTACTACTACTACTACTACTACTACTACTACTACTACTACTACTACTACTACTACTACTACTGCTCTACGGGTCAGTACTATACTACTACTACTACTACTACTACTACTACTACTACTACTACTACTACTACTATTACTACTACTACTACTGCTACTACTGCTCTACGGGTCAGTACTATACTACTACTACTACTACTACTACTACTACTACTACTGGGTCAGTACTATACTACTACTACTACTACTACTACTACTACTACTACTACTGCTCTACGGGTCAGTACTATACTACTACTACTACTACTACTACTACTGCTACTACTACTACTACTACTACTACTACTACTACTACTATTACTACTACTACTACTACTACTACTACTACTGCTACTGCTACTACTACTACTACTACTACTACTACTGCTACTGCTCTACGGGTCAGTACTATACTACTACTACTACTACTGCTCTACGGGTCAGTACTATACTACTACTACTACTACTACTACTACTACTACTACTACTACTACTACTACTACTACTACTGCTCTACAGGTCAGTACTACTACTACTACTACTACTACTACTACTACTACTACTACTACTAACTATTACTACTTACTACTGCTACTACTACTACTACTCTACTACTACTACTACTACTACTACTACTACTACTACTCTACTACTACTACTACTACTACTACTACTACTACTACTACTACTACTGCTCTACGGGTCAGTACTACTATACTACTACTACTACTACTACTATTACTACTACTACTACTACTACTACTACTACTACTACTACTACTACTACTACTACTACTACTACTACTACTACTACTACTGCTACTGCTACTACTGCTACTACTACTACTACTACTACTACTACTACTACTACTACTACTACTACTACTACTACTACTACTGCTACTACTATCAGTACTATACTACTACTACTACTACTACTACTACTACTACTACTACTGCTACTACTACTACTACTACTACTACTACTACTACTACTACTACTACTGCTACTACTACTACTACTACTACTACTACTACTACTGCTCTACAGGTCAGTACTTTACCAGAATAGTACTACTACTACTACTACTACTAATACTAATACTACTACTACTAATACTGCTACTACTATTTCTGTATGGAGCAGTGCAGAATATTACAGTATTTTGCCATACTGCTACTACTGCTACTGATATTAGTAGTACTTATAGTGCAGTATTTCTGTTTCCGCTGGTCCATCACACCCCTGATGTACCCCCTGCAGTAGTAGTAATAGTAACTTATATTGCAGTATTTATATTTCAGTTGGTCCATCACTCCCCCTAATATATACCCAGTAGTAGTAGTAGTAATAGTATTTGTGTTTGTAGTACTTATATGACAGTATTTGTGTTTCAGCTGGTCCATCACGCCCCTCATGTACCCGGCCTCGTTCTTCTTCACCATCCCGTCCACGGCCTACGTGGTCCTCACCAGCGCCAACATCCTGATCGGCATCAACGGGAGCATCTCCACCTTCGTCATGGAGCTGTTCGGGAACAACGTCAGTGCACTTTAACTCTTTCCCCCATGAAGACGACATTTGACGACCCCCCTGTTCCCTTAATGACGACTTTTGACACCTCCGCCGTATCACTAAAGACGAGATTTGACGACCTTTAGAAACGGCTCGGTTTTTCACATTTAAACAGAGACTGCGATCGGTGGGGCCACTACAACCCACACTAGACTGACCAATAGGATTCAAGGATATGTTTTCGCCGATTTTTTCCGAAGTTAATCGAAATAGTGACGATGGTAGCTTCCGGAAAAAACACAACACGAAACACGTGCAATGGAAAGATCGCGGCGCTGCGGCGCACAGTTTTAGAAATAATGAGGAGCAGATGTATTTTATGGATAAGTTTAGAGAAAGTGACTTTTATAGATTTCAAAGTGATGATGTTGAAGTTGATTATAAAGTGGAAAACAGCGATAGCGACGGACTTTCGGGGAGAAGGTGAGAATGCCGCTGATGCGTCTGTGTGGAGTCCTGCGATATCCCAACAAACTATCTGAGCTTTATACTCGATTATGAACCAAAATTGTCCCGAAATCTGGATGTTGCCCAGGCCAGTCCTTTAAAATATTTCAGTCTTTTTTTCCAAGATGCGATGTATAACAGAATCGCTACAGAAAAAACGCTTATGCGGAGCTCTGCACATCGAGAAAATAGCCAAGATGACAAATACTGGACACACACTGACGGGGAAGAGTTTTATTATTATATTATTATATTATAATAAGCTAAATTAGTTGAATAAGTTAAATGAGTTGAATAAATAAAATAAGTTGAATAAGCTAAATGAGTTGAATAAGTTAAATGGAAAAAAATTAATTGGGTGCACACAGGTGAACAACAGGTAAAAACAGGTGCACACTTGGCTATACTGTATCTGGTGATATGAAATCTGTTTAAATACTTTGACAAAGTATATTTTTTATTTTTTTATGAATATAGTACTCAGAACATGCAGATATCAGATGCTGAATGTAGTTTTTTTGTTTTCTAGTTTGCACCTGACCAGGTAAACTCTCATTTTCAGTGAGCTGTTGTAAACCTGTAAATGAGTTGAATCACATTTAAACATCCATAAATGAAGAGTTTAGAGTCTAAGGTTTCCAGAGATACAAATATGTCTGTGTTACAATTAAGTTCATGAGTGTAAAAATCATTTATAATCACTCGTGGCAGTCTGTTTTCTTTTATGCAG
Source organism: Boleophthalmus pectinirostris (assembly GCF_026225935.1). Lineage (NCBI taxonomy): Eukaryota > Metazoa > Chordata > Actinopteri > Gobiiformes > Gobiidae > Boleophthalmus > Boleophthalmus pectinirostris. The sequence goes on from NW_026571299.1 coordinate 8,472,851, forward strand.
TTATGCTCTATGGGTAGCCCTAGTAACATATGTACGGGTTGTTCCTAGTAGGCGTCCAGGGGGGAAAGAGTTAAATATTTATAAGAGCTTTTTAAGTCTGGTTGTATCTCAGAAGGTTCGTGTGTGGGCAGATTTGAGTGTATTTTGAAAGTCTTCGTGTTTGTTGTTCGGTGTTCAGGAGATCGGGGGCATTAACGACATCCTGAAGAACGTTCTGCTGATCTTCCCTCACTTCTGTTTGGGCCGAGGACTCATCGACATGGTGAAGAACCAGGCCATGGCCGACGCGCTGGAGAGGTTTGGTGAGGAAACATCTAAGACACAAACACACACAAACAAAGACCAGGGGTGGGACTTGGGACAAAAAATATGTCAAATGTTTCAGTCCTGAACCAAGAAGTGCTGGAAGAAATCCTCAAATTTTGTTACTTAAGTAAAAGTGGAGAAATTAATACTCGAGTATCACATGAAAACATCTACTTTCAGTCCTGGTCCATTCCTCTTTCAGTGCTGGTTCAGTCCTGTCTCAGTCCTGGTTCAGTCCTGTCTTAGTCCTGTCTTAGTCCTGGTTCAGTCCTGGTTCAGTCCTGGTTCAGTCCTGGTTCAGTCCTGGTTCAGTTCTGGTTCAGTCCTGTCTTAGTCCTGGCCCAGTCCTGGTCCTGTCTCGGTCCTGCTTCCGTCCTGTTTTAGTCCTGGTCCAGTCCTGTCTCAGTCCTGTCTCAGTCCTGTCTCAGTCCTGGTTCACTGGTGGTCCAGTCCTGGTCTAGTCCTGTCTCAGTCCTGGTCCAGACCTGTCTCAGTCTTGGTCTCAGTCCTGGTTCAGTCCTGGTTCAGTCCTGGTTCAGTCCTGGTTCAGTCCTGGTCCAGTTCTGTCTCAGTCCTGTCCCGGTCCTGGTTCAGTCCTGGTCCCGGTCCTGGTTCAGTCCTGTCCCGGTCCTGGTCCAGTCCCGGTCCTGTCCCGGTCCTGGTCCAGCCCTGGTTCAGTTCTGTCTCAGTTTTGTCTCAGTCCTGTCTCAGTCCTGGTCCAGTCCTGTCCCGGTCCTGGTTCAGTCCAGTCCCGGTCCTGTCCCGGTCCTGTCCCGGTCCTGGTCCAGTCCTGTCTCAGTCCTGTCTCAGTCCTGTCTCAGTCCTGTCTCAGTCCTGGTCCGGTCCTGTCTCAGTCCTGGTCCGGTCCTGTCTCAGTCCTGGTTCAGTCCTGTCTCAGTCTTGTCTCAGTCCTGTCTCAGTCCTGGTCCAGTCCTGTCTCAGTCCTGTCTCGTCCTGGTCCAGTCCTGTCTCAGTCCTGTCTCAGTCCTGTCTCAGTCCTGGTCCTGTCCCGGTCCTGTCCCGGTCCTGTCCTGTTCCGGTCCTGGTCCAGTCCTGTCCAGTCCTGTCTCAGTCCTGTCTCAGTCCTGTCTCAGTCCTGGTCCGGTCCTGGTCCAGTCCTGTCTCAGTCCTGGTCAGTCCTGTCTCAGTCCTGGTCCAGTCCTGGTCCAGTCCTGTCTCAGTCCTGTCCAGTCCTGTCTCAGTCCTGTCTCAGTCCTGGTCCAGTCCTGTCTCCAGTCCTGTCTCAGTCCTGTCCAGTCCTGTCTCAGTCCTGTCTCAGTCCTGTCTCAGTCCTGTCTCAGTCCTGTCTCAGTCCTGTCAGTCCTGGTCCTCCTGTCTCAGTCCTGTCTCAGTCCTGTCTCAGTCCTGGTCCAGTCCTGTCTCAGTCCTGTCTCAGTCCTGTCTCAGTCCTGGTCCGGTCCTGTCTCAGTCCTGTCTCAGTCCTGTCTCAGTCCTGGTCCAGTCCTGTCTCAGTCCTGGTCCAGTCCTGTCTCAGTCCTGGTCCAGTCCTGTCTCAGTCCTGTCCAGTCCTGGTCCCTGTCCAGTCCTGTCTCAGTCCTGGTCTCAGTCCTGTCTCAGTCCTGTCTCAGTCCTGAGTCCTGTCTCAGTCCTGTCTCAGTCCTGTCTCAGTCCTGTCTCAGTCCTGGTCCGGTCCTGGTTCTGACCTGGTCTCTGTTTTCCAGGGGAGAACCGTCTGCGCTCCCCTCTGGAGTGGGACATGGTCGGGAAGAACTTGTTTGCGATGGCGGTGGAGGGCGTGGTCTTCTTCATCATCACCGTCCTCATCCAGTATCGCTTCTGCATCAAACCCAGGTCAGATTTCAACTTAAAATCTAAACAAATTACCAAAAATAAAATAAAAATCTTGCGTGTTGACGGTGTCTCTGTGCGTTTCAGACCCACCAGCTCCCTGCACAAGCTGAGTCCTCTGGGGGACGAGGACGAGGACGTGGCCAAAGAGCGACAGAGGATCGTCCACGGTCTGGGACACGGAGACATCCTGGAGCTACGCGAACTCACCAAGGTCCTACACAAAGAGTCCTGGTGTAGTCCTGGTTTAGTCCTGGTTCAGCCCCAGTTTAGTCCTGGTTCGGTTCTGGTTCGGTCCTGGTTTAGGCCTGGTTCAGTTCTGGTTCAATTTTGGTTCAGTCCTGGTTCAGTTCTGGTTCAGTTCTGGTTCAGTTCTGGTTCAGTCCTGGTTCAGTCCTGATTCAGTTTTGGTTCAGTTCTGGTTCAGTCCTGGTGTTGTCCTGGTGTTGTCCTGGTGTTGTCCTGGTTCAGTCCTGGTTCAGTTCAGTTCTGGTTCAGTCCTGGTTCAGTCCTGGTTCGTCCTGGTTCAGTCCTGGTTAGTCCTGGTCTAGTCCTGGTCTAGTCCTGGTTCAGCCCTGGTTCAGTCCTGGTTCAGTCCTGGTTCAGTCCTGGTTCAGTCCTGGTTAGTCCTGGTTTAGTCCTGGTCTAGTCCTGGTTCAGTTCTGGTTCAGCCCTGGTTCAGTCCTGCTTTAGCCCTGGTTTAGTCCTGGTTCAATCCTGGTTCAGTCTTTGTTTAGTCCTGGTTTAGTCCCTGTTTAGTCCTGGTTTAGTTCTGGTTTCAGCCCTGGTTTAGTCCTGGTTTAGTTCTGGTTCAGCCCTGGTTTTCCTGGTTTAGTTCTGGTTCAGCCCTGGTTTATTCCTGGTTTAGTTCTGGTAAAGCCTGGTTTATTCCTGGTTTGTCCTGGTTCAGTTCTGGTTCAGTCCTGGTTCAGTTCCTGGTTTAGCCCTGGTTCAGTCCTGGTTCAGCCCTGGTTCAGCCCTGGTTCAGTCTGGTTCAGTCCTGGTTTAGTCCTGGTTTTAGTCCTGGTTTCAGTCCTGGTTCAGTCCTGGTCTAGTCCTGGTTCAGTTCTGGTTCAGTTCTGGTTCAGTCCTGGTTCAGTTCTGGTTTAGTCCTGGTGTAGTCCTTGTTCAGTCCTGGTTTAGTCCTGGTTTAGTCCTGGTTCAGTCCTGGTTCAGTCCTGGTTTAGCCCTGGTTTAGCCCTGGTTTAGTCCTGGTTCAGTCCTAGTTTATTCCTGTTTAGTCCTGGTTCAGCCCTGGTTTAGTCCTGGTTTAGTCCTGGTTCAGTCCTGGTTCAGTCCTGGTTCAGTCCTGGTGTAGTCCTGGTGTAGTCCTGAGTCCTGGTGTAGTCCTGGTGTAGTCCTGGTTCAGTTCTGATTCAGCCCTGGTTCAGTCCTGCTTTAGCCCTGGTTTAGTCCTTGTTTAGTCCTGGTTTAGTTCTGGTTCAGCCCTGGTTTAGTCCTGGTTTAGTCCTGTTTCAGCCCTGGTTTAGTTCTGACCATGACAATTATTTGAATCTAATCGGTCAAAGCGCCACAAAAGGAGAAAAAGACGAAAACTCAAACTTTAATTAAATTTAGGTGAGAGAAAATCATGTTTCCTCTCCACAAATGCACAAAACTCCTCTGATTCTGATTCTGACTGAAATCCAATTCATTTCCCAGCCCGAGTTTTCAGTTTCCTGTTTATTGGAGCCATTTTATGCCTATTCAACGTTATTTTCACTTTTCTGTTTCTCATCACTCGGAACTAAATGACTAAACGCAGCTTTTAGAGAGTTAATATGCAGGATTATCGACAGAATACATCGTTATTTACAAACTCGCGGTAACAAGAGTCTGTTTCTGTTCTGTTTTAGGTGTTCAAGGCGAAGCAGAAGCCCGCCGTGGACCGCCTCTGTGTGGGCATCCCTCCCGGAGAAGTAAGACTCAACTTTTTTAAGCTCCAACCATCCAGAAAGTCTCACAGTTTAGTTTGTATTGCGTTATAAGATGCAATAAAATTATCTGTGTTCTGATTGGTCGATTATATATTGTCTTGGTTCTGATTGGCTGTTTTTTTCCTCTGTTGCCGGGCAGTGTTTTGGTCTGCTGGGAGTAAACGGAGCCGGGAAAACCACCACCTTCAAAATGCTGACGGGCGACACTGTGGTGACCAGCGGAGAGGCCTTCCTCAACGGCAAGAGGTGAGCCGGCTCTAGACCGGGTTTAGACCGGCTCTAGACCTGGTGCAGTCCTGGTGTAGTTTGGTTTAGTTTTTGTTTAGTCTTGGTTTAGTCTGGGTTTAGAGATTGATTAGACATTCTTTAGACATAGTTTAGACCTGGCTTAGTCCTGGATTAGTCCTGGTTTAGTCCTGGTTTAAACCTGGTTTAGATCTGGTGTAGTCCTGGTTTAGTCCCGGTTTAGTCCTGATGTAGTCCTGGTTTAGTTCGGGTTTGGTACGGGTTTAGTCCGGGTTTAGAAAATGATTAGACATTCTTTTGACATAGTTTAGTGCTAGTTTAGACCTGGCTTAGTCCTGGCTTAGTCCTTTCTTAGTCCTTTCTTAGTCCTGGTGTAGTCTTATGGTAGTCTTGGTTTAGTTCAGGTTTAGTCCAGGTTCAGAGAATGATTAGACATTTTTTAGACATAGTTTAATGCTGGTTTAGTCCTGGTTTAGTCCTGGTTTAGACCTGGTTTAGATTATGTTTAAAGAATGTCTAATCTTTGTTAGTCCTGGTTTATACCTGGTGTAGTCCTGGTATAGTCTTGGTTTAGTTCTGGTTTGGTCCAGGTTTAGAGAATGATTAGACATTCTTTAGATGTAGTTTAGTCCTGGTTTAGTCTTGGTTTAGTCCTGGTTTAGTCCTGGCTTAGACCTGTTTTAGACCTGTCTTAGTCCTGTTTTAGTCCTGGTTTACTCTTGGTTTAGTCCTGTTTTAGTCCTGGTTTACTCTTGGTTTAGTCCTGGTTTAGTCCTGGTTTAGTCCTGTCTTAGACCTGTCTTAGTCCTGTTTTAGTCCTGTTTTAGTTCTGGTTTAGTCCTGGTTTAGTCCTGGTTTAGTCCTGTTTTAGACCTGTCTTAGTCCTGTTTTAGTTCTGGTTTAGTCCTGGTTTAGTCCTGGATTAGTCCTGGTTTAGTTGGTTAGTCTGGCCCTGGTCTGGTCCTGGTCTGGTCCTGTTTGCGGTGAATGGGGACAGTGGTGTTTTGCTCCGTCTGGGCCTCAGATTAATTTTAATCCAGTGTTGCCTCATGTTTCTGTTCAAACCTCGGCCCTGTTTACTACACCACTGTACTTACATTTATTACTGTGTACTCTATTACTGTGTACTTCATTACTGTGTACTTCATTACCGTGTACTTTATTACTGCCATTATTACCCCAGTCCTAAAGCAGTAAAACCTTGTGTGCAGTATTCTTCGTGAGATCGACGAGGTTCATCAGAACATGGGATACTGTCCACAGTTCGACGCCGTCAACGAGCTCCTGACGGGACGAGAACATCTGGAGCTGTACGCCGTCCTCAGGGGCGTCCCCGAGGAGCAGGTCTGCGACGTGAGTACCACACACACCTGTCTGCACCTGTCTGCACCTGTCTGTACCTGTCTCTGCTCCTGTTTGCACCTGTTTTCTCCTCTGGCTCTGCACCTGTCTCTGTTCCTGTTTGCTCCTGTCTGTTCTTCTGGTTCTACACCTGTCTGCACCTGTCTGCTCCACTGGCTCTGCTCCTGTATGCACCTGTCTGTTCCTCTGGTTTTGCACCTGTCTGCTCCTGTCTGTTTCTATGTGCACCTGTCTGCTCCTGTCTGCACCTGTCTCTGCTCCTGTCTCTGCTCCCTGTCTCAGCCCCTGTCTCAGCTCCTGTCTGCACCTGTTTGCTCCTGTCTCTGCCCCTGTCTCTGCTCCTGTCTGCTCCTGTCTCAGCCCCTGTCTCTGCTCCTCTCTGCTCCTGTCTTGACTCCTGTCTGCTCCTGTTTGCTCCTGTCTCTGCCCCTGTCTCTGCTCCCTGTCTCTGCTCTCTGTCTCTGCCCTGTCTCTGCTCCTGTCTCTGCTCCCTGTCTGCCCTGTCTGCTCCTCTGCTCTGTCTTCTGTCTTGACTCCTGTCTGCACCTGTTTGCTCCTGTCTCTGCTCCTGTCTCTGCTCTTGTCTCTGCTCCTGTCTCTGCCCCTGTCTGCTCCTGTCTCTGCTCCTGTCTCTGCTCCCTGTCTCTGCTCCTGTCTGCTCCTGTCTCTGCCCCTGTCTCTCTGCTCCTCTCTGCTCCTGTCTTGTCCTCCTGTCTGCTCTGTCTCTGCTCCTGTCTCTGCTGTCTCCTGTCTCTGCCCTCTGTCTCTGCTCCTGTCTGCTCTCTGTCTCTGCCTGTCTCTGCCTGTCTCTGCTCCTGTCTGCTCCTGTCTCTGTGCTCCTGTCTGCTCCTGTTTGCTCCTGTCTCTGTTCCTGTCTCTGCTCTTGTCTCTGCTCCTGTCTCTGCTCCTGTCTCTGCCCCTGTCTCAGCTCCTGTCTCAGCTCCTGTCTGCTCCTGTCTGCTCCTGTCTCCTCTTCTAGCCCTGGTCCTGTCCGTTCCTGTCTCTTCTCCAGTCTGCTCCTCTGTCTCTCTGTCTCTGTCTCTGTCTCCTGTCTGCTCCTGTCTCTGCTCCTGTCTCTGCTCCTGTCTGCTCCTGTCTGCTCCTGTCTCTGCTGTCTCTGCTGTCTCTGTCTCCTGTCTGCTCCTGTCTCTGCTCTGTCTCTGTCTGTCTCCTGTCTCTGCTCCTGTCTGCTCCTGTCTCTACTCCTGTCTGCACCTGTTTGCTCTTGTCTCTGCTCCTGTCTCTGCTCCTGTCTCTGCTCTCTGCTCTGTCTGTCTCTGCTCCTGTCTGCTCCTGTCTCATGTGTGTTTCTGACAGGTTGCAGAGTGGGGGATCCGGAAGCTCGGTCTGGTGAAATACGCTGATAAAAAGGCGGGAAGTTACAGCGGAGGAAACCTGAGGAAACTTTCCACGGCCATGTCCCTGATCGGAGCGCCCCCTGTGGTTTTCCTGGTACATGACACTTCATCTTAAACACCACTACGGTCAAAAAACATCCTTAAAGAAATTATACACGTTTTTTAACTTTCTAACATGTTTTAACACTGTTCCATCATTGAAAACTTTACTGAAGAGGTTTTAAATGTCATCTGTGCATGTTTGAGTAATCTAGGGATCTCCCCCAGACTATAAATCTACAAAAACACCTTTAAGAATTACCTAAGATTTTATTTTATTTATTTTTATTTAATGTTCGTGTGCAGTCCAAACTACTCAAATTCACATTCTTAGTTTTTTTTACTATACTGTTACTACTACTACAAAGTAAAAAGTACTGCAGTTATAGTAGTAGTTGTAGTACTTTTGTTTCTTCGATGTGATTCTTGAGAAATCTTTGATGGTGTAAACTGTGGGTTACGTAACGGCGTTGACCAATCAGAGGAGGGCTTAGGATTAAGAGCGAGAAAAGTGGGACACGGCCTTTATTCAGGAGAAAGTATTTAAACGAGTGAGGACAGAGGAGACGAGGACAGAGGAGGCTATAGAGAGAGGAGACGAGGACAGAGAGGAAACGAGGAGAGAGGAAGCTAGAGAGAGGAGACGAGAGAGGAGGCTAGGAGAGAGAGGAGACTAGGACACTAGGACAAAGGCAAGTAGGAGAGAGGGGACTAGAGAGAGAGAAACTAGGAAACTAGGAAAGAGGAAACTAGAACACTAGGAGAGAGGAGACTAGAGAGAGTGAAACAAGGACACTAGAAAACTAGGAGACTAGGAGAGAGGAGACTAGGACAGTAGGAGAGAGGACACTAGGAAAGAGGAGACTAGGACACAAGGAGACTAGGACACAAGGAGACTAGGGCAGAGGAGACTAGGAAACAAGGAGACTAGAAAACAAAGACACTAGGACACTAGGTTAGAAGAGAATAGGAGAGAGGGAGACAAGGACACCAGGAGAGAGGAGCCTAGGACACAAGGAGCCTAGGAGAGAGGACATTAGGACAGAGGAGACTAGGAAACAAGGAGACTAGGACACTAGGTTAGAAGAGAATAGGAGAGAGGGAGACAAGGACACTAGGACAGAGGAGACTAGGAAACAAGGAGACTAGAAAATAAGGAGACAAAGACACGAGGAGACTAGGACACTAGGTTAGAAGAGAATAGGAGAGAGGGAGACTAGGACACTAGGAGAGAGGAGATTAGGAAACAAGGAGACTAGGACAGGAGGAGACTAGGACACTAGGTTAGAAGAGAATAGGAGAGAGGGAGACAAGGACATTTGGACAGAGGAGACTAGGAAACAAGGAGACTAGAAAATAAGGAGACAAAGACAGGAGGAGACTAGGACACTAGGAGAGAGGAGACTAGGAGACATAAATATAGGAATGTATGAAGACTTTTTACAGAAGTTGTGACGTTTTTAACTGACAAGATTTTGTATTTGTTTGGCTCTCCTCCCTCGGCTGCGCTCTGATTGGCTCTCCTCCCTCGGCTGCGCTCTGATTGGCTCTCCTCCCTCGGCTGCGCTCTGATTGGCTCTCCTCCCTCGGCTGCGCTCTGATTGGCTCTCCTCCCTCGGCTGCGCTCTGATTGGCTGCCCGATGCTGCTCCTCCTCCTCACCTTCTCCCTGTTCTTCCTGGTTCACCTGTGGGCGCTCGTGTCTACGGCCGTGGACCTGGTTCTAGGACGAGCCCACTACAGGCATGGACCCCAAAGCCCGCCGCGCCCTCTGGACCTGCATCCACGGACTCATCAAGACCGGACGCTCCATCGTGCTCACGTCACACAGGTGAGACGGGACTGAGGCGGGACTGAGACGGGACTGAGACGTGACTGAGACGGGACTGAGACGGAGACTGAGACCGGACTGAGGCTGAGACCGGTGATGAGACCTGATGAGACTTGAGACTGAGTGATGAGACCGGACTGAGACCGTGAGACCGGAGTCAAGATGAAGCTCATCACGTCTTGCCGTTATAGGGGCAAATTTGTAGCCGAGTTCCATATTAGGAATAAAAATGTATTTATAGACAAAATAACAAATTAAAAACATGAAGATCATGCTGAGCAGGTTAATACAAATATTTTAAGACTGAAATGATAGCAGAGCCAGAAGCGCCCCCATGTTCATTATTTGGAAAGTGGCTAGCGGGTTAACTTTGTTGTTAACTTTGTTGATTCTTAAGCCAAAGATTTTCATTTTGTTGTCTTATGTACTTTAACTTCTTGGGTTTTGTTTAAAGACAATACAGTCTGTTGATTCATACGGTCTATGGGCAGGACCGTGCAGCGTTACTTTTCTGTGTACGTGGGCGCAGTGGGCACTGATCCCACAGCCCCGGAAAGTGGCGAGGTCCAGGCTGTAAAGCAGCCGGAGCGTCGAACCTTTTCTGCCCGACCCAGATCTGGTAGCAGCGCACCGCCTTAGAGGAAGTGCGCTCGGCAGGGAGAGGTCCCTCGAGGGGATCCTCCCGCACCAAGCAGCCGTCTCTCGCCCGTCGAGTTGAATCCCGGGGCAGAATCCACCCGTTTATGGATTCACGTCCTCTTGAACTCTCTCTTCAAAGTTCTTTTCAACCTTCCCTTACGGTTCTTGTTGACTGTCGATCTTGTGCCGTATTTCGCCTTAGATGGAGTTTACCATCAAAAAGTGACCAAAGTAAAGAGTAATGTAAAAAGTTACTTTCTATAGAGGGTAACCAAGTAAAAAAAGGGATTACTTTTAGAACTGTAACAAGTAACGAGTAACTTCCCCAACACTGATTAGCATTAAACCAGAAATAAGATGGGTCTAAAACGGAACTAAGCCCAGGACTGTTGGACTAAACCAAGACTAAACTAGAATAAAAGCAGGAACTTGGTTTGTTTGGTTTGGTGGGATGGTACCTGTGATAAATATTTATCAGAGTTTTTAAAGGAAGTTAAAGTTAAATTATGTTTTAAGTTAACTATGTTTTAGTGTTTAGCTGTCATATGCACTTTAAGATTGACGAAACCATTACTAAACTGTTTGTGTGTGTCTGTGTGTGTGTTTGTGTTGCAGTATGGAGGAGTGTGAGGCTCTGTGCACCAGGATGGCCATCATGGTGAACGGGAGGTTCCGCTGCCTGGGGAGTGTACAGCACCTGAAGAACAGGTCAGCTCCCTGCGCCCCCTGCTGGACACTCTGTTATTCACTGTTTGTCCACAGCTCTTCACTGCTTACAGGAGGAATAGATGAACAAATGTATTTGGTTTTTGCCATAGAAATGATATGACCTCAGTTTTTCCTTCATTACGCTGACATTTTTTTTTTTAACCAACCAAACCTTGACGTCATTTAGTCTACGATCAGACTGCAGGGTTAATGCTTAAGGCAAGGCAAGTTTATTTGTATAACACAATTCGTATACAAAGTAATTCAAAGTGCTTTACAGAATAAGAAATACATTAAAATCATAATAAAAACAAATCAAAACATAAATAATCACGAAGATTAAAATTTAAAAAGAGAGACATAAATTGGAGAGAAGAGTGAGGAATGAAAACCTTTCAGTTTTATGCACAGTTAAACAGAAATGTTTTGAGTCTGGATTTAAACAGCGTCACAGAAGAGTCTGTCTCACATGTTCAGACTGTTCCAGGTTTTAGCTGCATGAACCTGAAACTCTGACTCCCCTTGTTTAGTCGTGACTCTGGGCACCAGCAGGAGGCCGGTCCCTGAGCTCCTCAGAGTGTGAGATGTTCATATGACACTAACATGTCACAGATGGACTTTGCTGCTCGGCCATGGAGAGACACTTGTACAAGCAGAGCTGCTTTAAAGTCTCTGAGCCACAGGAGCCAGTGCAGAGACCTGAGACCAGGACTTATGTGCTCGTACTTCCTAGTTCGAGTCAGGACCTGAGCTGCAGCGTTCTGGATGTTCTGGATGTTCTGGATGTTCTGGATGTTCTGCAGCGTCTCACAGCTCGTTTGGAGAGACCAGTGAGCAGAACATTACAGTATCTAACCTACTGGAGACAAACGCATGGATAAGTTTCTCCAAGTCTGATTTAGACAGTAAACCTTTGATTTTTGCGATGTTTTTTAGATGGTAAAAGGCTGCAGATGTTATTGATTTGATGTGGCTGTTAAAGTTCAAGTCTGAGTCCATTATTACCCCGAGATTTCTTGCCTGATTTGAAGGTTTTAGAGCGAGAGACTGGAGGTGACTGCTGACACTGTCCCTTTGTTTCTGTGGACCAAACACTATGACTTCAGTCTTGTCAGAGTTTAGCTGGAGAAAGTTGTTTTGCCTCCACACACTGATCTGTTGGATGCAGTGACCAAGTGAGTCCACTGGTCCATAGTCTCCTGCTGCCAGAGAGACGTAGATCTGAGTGTCATCTGCATAATTGTGGTAGGACACATTATTGCTGCTTATTAACTTAGCTTAATGCGGATTTTTTTGTCAGATTTTTTTTGCGAGGTCGTTCACATTTCCAGTTAAATGCGACTTGTATGTGATCTCCAGTGTGAACTTTAAACCCAAAAGTGTCCCACGTGTTGCACTGGAGGACACGACGACGTCACATGCAGAGAGTGTGCTCAGTGTTTACGGAAGTCGCCTAAACTCTGGGCTTGTCTACCAAAATACGGTCCAGTTCTTTGTAAAATGGACAGGTTACACATCTGCGGCCTCTTCGTTTGTTGGAGATTTTAGCCTCGTTGTATTTGGCTTTTTTTCTTTTAAAATGTAGTTGACGCGTCTTATATTCAGGTGCACTCAATAGTCCAGAGATTACGGTAAATGTTTGAAAAGCACATGTGAAAAGCAAATTGAACCCTGTAACCTCTGACCTGTGACCCCTGTGCCGTGCAGGTTTGGAGACGGTTACACCATCGTGCTGCGTGTGGCCGGTCCGGATCCAGACCTGGTCCCGGTGCAGAAGTTCATCGAGGCGTCTCTTCGCGGCAGCATCCTGAAAGAGAAGCACCGAAACATGCTCCAGTACCAGCTGCCCTCGCGCCTCACCTCCCTCGCCCACATCTTCAACACGCTCGCCCTGCACAAGAGCCGACTCAGCATCGAGGACTACTCTGTGACCCAGACCACGCTAGACCAGGTACTCGACCAGGACTCGACCAGGACTGAACCAGGACTCAACCAGGACTCAACCAGGACTCAACCAGACCAAGGACTAAACCAGACCACGCTAGACCAGGTACTCGACCAGGACTCGACCAGGACTCAATCAGGACTCAATCAGGACTCAACCAGACCAAGGACTAAACCAGACCACGCTAGACCAGCGACTGAACCAGGACTCGACCAGACCAGGGATTAAACCAGACCACTCTAGACCAGGTACTCAACCATGACTCAACCAGGACTGAACAAAACCAGGTACTGAACCAGGACTGAGCCAGGACTGAACAAGACCATGCTAGACTAGGTACTCGACCAGGACTGAACCAGGACTGAATCAGGACTGAATCAGGACTGAATCAGGACTGAACCAGGACTGAACCAGGACTGAACCAGACCAGGTACTGAACCAGACCATGCTAGACAAGGTACTGAAACCGGCCTGAGACAAGGCCTGAGACAGGTCTAAACCAGGTCTAAACCAGGACTAAACTAGAGACTGAGCCAGGGACTGAGCCAGGGACTGAACCAGGTCTAAACCAAGGACTGAACCAGAGATTGAAAAAGGTCTAAACCAAGTTTAAACCAAGGACTGAAACAGGTGTAAACTGGGGACTGAACCAGGGACTGAACCAGGGACTGAACTAGGTCTAAACCAGGTCTAAACCAGGCCTAAACCAGGACTGAAATAGGTCTAAACCAGGACTCAACCAAGTTTAAACCAGGTCTAAACCAGGTTTGTTCTTGTTCCAGGTCTTCGTGAACTTTGCCAAAGACCAGAGCGACGACTATCACTCCAAAGACGCCTCGGTGCGACGCAAAGACCCGCCCTTAACAGTCACCGTCGACCTATCACAGGACGAGGAGACGGTCATGTGACACTCCTCGTCCCCCCCCCCCCCCCCCCGGACTCTAAGCCCCGCCCCCTGGACTCTAAGCCCCGCCCGTCCTTCCTTAAACCCCGCCCCTTTGAGCCAGTCAATGCAAAAAACAAAGACATTTCTACAAAGTGTTAAAACTTGAACGACTGCTGCCTTGGATGGAGGATTCGACTTCATCTCCGAGTTTTGTTTTGTCCGAATCATTTCAGAAATTTTACTGGAAAAGCCAATTTTTTAGAGGAATGTTTGATTATGTTTTTTAAAATGTTGTTATTTATGTCAAATCCAAACTTTTGCCGATGTGATATTGGCAAGTTACAAGGTTTATTTTGGGTCTGTGCTCTGAAGGAGGCGAGAGAAGGAGCTAGGAGACGAGTTAAGGTTCCTACTTCCTTTTTATGTCAGTATTGTATTTTTAAACACTTTTTAAAGAACCCATATTACGCTATTTTCTATGTTATTATGTTGTTTCCTCGTCACAAACAGACCTGGAGTTGTGTTTTGTTTCATTCACACATGTTTAACACACAGTCCTGATAATACAGGAAGTGCACCATTTGCATTTTTTAATTTTCTCCCAAATTAAAGAGTGAAAGGAAGGAAATAACTTGAAATCTACGGAGCCCCTCTGATGACATGTGCGAAAAAATATACTAAATTGTAGCCTCAAATTACTGTTTTGTTCCCACAGTATGTAATTCGTTTACACGGTTTCCCACAGTCATGGAAATCCTGGAAAAGTCATGGAAATTGAAAATGTAATTTTTCAGGCCTGGAAAAGTCATGGAATTTCTTAAACTCAATGAAAGTTTTGGAAAAGTTATGGAGTTTTAGTATGTCTTTCATCCAACTACAGCGTTCTGTTAAGTTCTCATTAGACTATTATGATTATTTCTGATCCTTTGCGCCTTTAGTTTAAAAAAGAGACGACAATAAATGCACTGACAGTATTTTGAATGTTAAAAACTATAATATCAAACCATAAGGTGAGTGGAAAGAGTTAACATTTCATATTTAGCCCTAAAAGTCTGATCAGTTCTACACATGTAGGTGCTGTAAAGTCATGGAAAATTCACTTTAGGTCATGAAAAAGTCATGGAAATGTTTTGAAATTTTATCAGTGAAAAAGAGTGGGAATCCTGTAACTTGTTCCCACGTTTTATCCAATTCGTACACATTATTACACTGATCCAGGATTTTATATAGGCTTACATGTACATAAGCATACATTTTAATAGCAAACATCAAAATGGTAAAAAAAACAAAAAACATAAATTAACATATATTTTAATGTTATTTGTCTCTGCCGAAGTCTAGAGCTTCTATGCTGGAAGTTCTTGTTAAATGAACGTAAATCTGATATCACAATATCGCTCTGTTTTTTGTTTAATCGGTAATTGCCAATTTCTTAATTTGTGGGTAAAAATGGGCTAAAGTATATAATGGCATAATGTAGCTAAAACGTGGGAACAAGGGGGTCAGACCTTTGTTCCCTTATTTCTAGATTTTTCTTATTTTTAAGATTTCTCTCAAAATTAAACTCAAGTCATTTTTATTTTTATACCACATTTAAAGGGATGATTTAGAGTCATTTCAACCAATGATCCTTTGCTGCTGGAGAATAAGTCGGGTGTAACTGACGACCAAATTGAGAGAAATTGGGATAAAATCTGATTCAAATTGTGGGAACATAGGGCCTAATTTTGGAAAGAAAAAAAAAAAAAACACCTTAGAAATGAGGGAACATAGGGCTTTGGGAACATAGGCACACTCCTGGAACAAGTTGGCTAAAACGTGGGAACAAATTCCATATTGTGGGAACGAAATAATAATTTGAGGCCACGATTTAGTATCTTTTTTCACTCGCGTCATCAGTCGGGCTCCGTAAAAATTGCTACATGACATCGCAAGGTGGAACAGAGCATTTTGAGCTTTGGAGATGTGGACTTATTATAAAGGCTTACTCAAACGTGTGAATGAAACAAAACTCTGGTGTTTTTTGTGTTTTTTTGAGGAGGTGACAACATTATAATAAGACTAAAAGCTCAAAGGAGTAATTTTTGTGTAATATTGGACCTTTAAGGCACTGGATCGGCCATTTTACTAAAACGATTATGCACTGAAGTGAGGAGGTTACTAGATGCTCTCCGTAAATGCACACGAATGACTCAAGGAAATATCTGATTGTTCTGTTTTAAGTATTTCTAGTGTTTAAATATTCTATTACATTTTATTTTTTTCTGTTGTTCCCTAGTCTGTTTCAAGACTAGTTTAAAACATGACAAAATTTTCATTGTTTTTAATCAAAATTTTTATCTTTGAAATTTTAAAGAGGGGTTATTTTATTTTGCAAAATTGCTTATTTATTATGCTTTTTTTTTTGGTAACCCTCACAAAAATCACGCCTGAAGAGGTTTTTAATGTCATCCATGCATGTTTCAGTAATTTAGTGATCTCTCAGGCTGATCAGCTGTAAAATTATGTGTAAGACTTTTCTTCAAAACGTTTCTTTTTCACAAATTGTCTCGGATTTAAAAGAAAAAATAATAATAATTTGAAGATATGGGAGCATCTAGTGGACAAGGAAGCACATAAGGAAGGAAGCGTCCCACAAAGGAAGCATGTAAAGGCCTTAGGAAACGAGGGGGGAGGACAGAGCACTTCAGAGTACAGACCCGTGTCCAATCAAGAAGAAGTTGATTTTGTAGTTTTTTAAAGTGTAAAAAATAAATACCTCGAACCAGTCTCCCTGTCTGTTTAATATAAAGAATCAGAAATGGGTCTAAACCAGGACTGAACCAGGGCTAAACCAGGACTAAACCAGGACTAAACCAGGGCTAAACCAGGGCTAAACAAGGAATAAACCAGATCTGAACGAGAACTAAACCATGGACTAAACCAGGGCTAAATCAGGGCTAAACCAGGACTAAACCAGAGCTAAACCAGGACTAAACCATGGACTAAATCAGGTCTAAACCAGGGACTAAACCTGGAATAAATCAGAGCTAAAGCAGGACTAAACAAGGACTAAACCAGGTCTAAACCAGATCTGAACCAGGACTAAACCAGGTCTTAACCAGGACTAAACCAGAGCTGAACGAGAACTAAACCAGGACTTAATCATGGACTAAACCATGGCTAAATCAGGGCTAAACCAGGACTAAACCAGGACGAAACCATGGACTAAATCAGGTTTAAACCAGGGACTCAGTCAGGGACGAAACCAGAGCTGAACAAGAACTAAAGCAGGACTAAACCAGAGCTAAACCAGGATTAAACCAGGACGAAACCATGGAGTAAATCAGGTCTAAACCAGGGACTAAACCAGGGCTAAAACAGGACTAAACCAGGGCTAAACCAGGACTAAATAAGGTCTGAACCGGGTCTAAACTAGATCTGAACCAGGACTAAACCAAGACTAAACCAGAGCTGAACGAGAACTGAACCAGGACTAAACCATGGAATAAACCAGAGATAAACCAGGGCTAAACCAGGACTATCGATACTGAGTATCAAATCTATTCCTTGGTATCGAAATCGAGTGACAACACCGGGAGCTTCTTAAACCTGAAACTCACCACGGAAAACACAAGACGTTGTTCCAAAGTCTTTTATTTTTACATTTTATTTCACTCAAATCTTAAAAACATTTCTCATTAATAAAAACGGTCCAATCAGAAGCCTGGAGCCCCTGATCCGCCCGGCGACAGCGTGATTCAGACTGTCCAATCAGAAGCAGGAGAGCTGAGTTGCTGATGTTTTCTTTTCTCACTTTTTTTTTTTTTTCCTTTTTTAAAATTTTTGGGACAAAACTGGAACTTGGCACCATGTTCTAAAAATGAAAAGATTCACAGCAGCTTGGCAAAGACGTGAAAGAGGGAGTATTACACTTTTATCCGGTATTTGCCAACACATATTTAGGGTTATTATGTTGAAAATGCTATATGAGCTGAAACAAAAAATTAAAATGTTTCGCTTTCGTTTTTGACGCTCTGAGTCTCCCCTCACTTTGCTCTCCATGCTAAGTCACCCCCCCTTCAGAGCACAATCACAACACGAAACTGATGAAACTACTTCACATCGAATCAGGTTTGTGAAGTTGTAGTGCACAGTTTTGTATCATGTTTTTGTAAATTTATGGAGAATTTTCGTGTCGGAGAGTTCGAATATTGCCTGAGAGAGATCACTAGATTACTCAAACATGCATGGGTGACAACTAAAACCTCTTCAGGCACGTTTTTGATTAGGTAAAGCTTAAAAAATATATTGATTTTGCATAATACCCCCTCTTGAATCAAATAAAAATCAAATGTTAGTTAAATAAAGGCGTAAATATAACTTTAAAGATACCTGGTTCTCAACAAAAACATTTTAAAAGTTTAGAAAAGTCAAATTTTTTTTTTTTTGCAAAATTGGGTAATAAATATAGATAAAAGTTTATGATAAGCCCTGTGCACTGCCGAAACAGTCGCCGAAACGTTTTTTTTTTTTGCTGCTGTGAAACTAGACTCCTCCAGAAGGTGGCGCCACTCTAGCACAGATTCTACCTACGTCACGTCTACGTTAAACTCGGGTTAAACTGCGTCTTAGTGCAACGTTAGTCCACACCCACGGAGTCCTCTGATTGGTCCATCACTGCCCCGGAGTTCTCTGATTGGTCCATCCACAGCCACGTGACCAGCGAGAGCCAATCAGCCGCTCTGGTGCAAATCCCACAGAGAGAAAACAGTTTTACGCACATTTTTAAACGTCCACCAAACTCAGAAACATTGTGCTCTGTATTCCACGGTCAACTTTTTATGGTTTATGGTTCATCGGCGTGACAACGACGACCACGTCACATGACCAAAAGCGTCCAATCGTAACGCAGAGAAGGTTTCAACGGTTGGGTGACCAGATTTTCGAAGTAAAAACTGGGACATCCTCATTTTTGGGGTGGTTGGTAATAATAAAATTGTGAAACGAGTGCGTAATTAAAGAAAATTGTTACGCACTCAGCACTAATGTGAGTCTGTATAGGTGCATTTTCTTTGTTTTTTGGTCATTTTTAAGCAGCTTTTCTGTATTTTACCTAAACAAATTATAATTTATGCCTCTCTTTGCTGTTGGCAGGGATCAGATTGGTCAAAAACAGCGACACCTGGGACATTTCTTGTATAAAACTGGGACAAATCACTGGTTTTGGATAAATCTGATGGGACAGGGGACATAAATAGGGACGTCTTATCACACTATTCACCGGTGATCATCTGGACACTGTTTTTGCGATCAAGAAGTAGAGAGAACATTTGGTTTGCAAGTGGAGCGAAGGAATCTGTTTTTGTGAAGAAATAAGATCATCCTTAATTGAGATTTTAACTGGCAGCTGTTTACAGAAACATTCTGAGCCCCTGGAATAAAACCACAACAAGCCAAACGTTAATCAGATACTTAAAGTCCCTATGACAAGTTCGACGACTCATTTGACCAAAACACAGTTGAGATCATTACATTTGAAGAGTTTACAAAAAGAGTAGAGTTTAAAATGTTACTTTCTGGTTGGAAATCTAGACATCCCGCTATTATTACCGAGCAACCATCTTGTAAACTAGTCCAAAAGTTCTCTAATTTACACAGGAATTATTATTTGACGAATAAAAATATATGAAAACACCTTAATTTGGTTGAACCAATGTTTAAGTAGCAATATAATGTGTCTTTTGTATAAATTATGTCAAACTTTTGGACAGAATTCTCATTGTGATGTCAATATGGGACATTCCAAAATAAAACTCTACTGGTGCTTTCTCTTGTGTTTGGAACTTGGGGAAAACTTACCTTCACCTCGAGAAAGTGCAATGGAAGAACCAATCAAAACGGGGTTCCGAAACACAAATTCGGGCTAGTTTGGTGTAGACCGAGTCAATTGGACATTAAACTTTCTCCGGCATCCATATTTTCCTCAACTATTGCAATGAAATGCATTTATTAATGTATGTCGGGAGAACTGACTCGGATTTATCCACTACCAATAGAATGCATCATACTTCCTGTAATTTTTTAATCTTTTTTTTTTCACACATTGCTTCTTAATTGATGTACAACTATAACTTATATTTACAATGGGCATGATCCAACCAAATTAAGTCCAAGTTAGAAACTAATCAAAACCTGTCATATGCACTTTTTCGGTTCGTATCCCTAATTAACCGAGAATTTTTGATTTTGATGTTGGTAATAATAAAATTACCAAAACCAATATAATAATAAAATGTCAGTAATAATAAAATTGTGAAATGAGCGCATAAATGTAAATTGTTATGCACTAGTCCCATTCATTATGAATATACAAGTCAGTATAGTCACATTTTCTTTGTGTTTTGGTCATTTTTAAGCAGCTTTTCTGTATTTTACTTAAACAAATATTAATATACGCCTCTCTTTACTGTTGGCAGGGATCAGATTGGTCAAAAATAGGGACATTTTTTGTATAAAACTGGGACAAGTCACTGGTTTTGTATAAATCTGCTGGGACAAGGGACACAAGGCTCAAAACTGGAACTGTCCCGGGTAAACTTAACAACACATAACAGGGCCATACCAACTAATAACAATATTAACTAGTAAACAAAGGCAGTTTCACTCTAAAACACCTATTTTTTGTGACTGGACTTAGTTAATTCAGTCAGATAAATTCCCAGTGTCTCAATCCAGTACCATTAAATCGGCTCTTAGCATATTAGCACGCTAACTAGCCTACTGTGTCACTTAAACTTTTATCAAAAATGCGAAACATTAAATAAACACCATATTAACATTCGAATGAAAAAGTAAAGACTATCCAATTATTTTTAAACAGAGTGTATGTTACTTCGGTTTGTGACGTTTATTTGTATTTAAAAATAGCGTTAGCATTAGCGCTAGCGTTAGCATTAGCGTTAGCAGACACAAACCCCTACTTTTCTAAAAGCAGAAGAATCGTCCGCTATATTTATTTATTTTATTTTTGTACTTTTTAACATCCAGTTAGATCCACCTGCAGCTCCCTGTTCCTGATATTTAATCTTTATTCATTTTAGCACAACTGCAAAAATAAATAAATAATAAATAATAAATAATAAATAATAATAATAATAATAATAATAATAATAATAATAATAATAATAATTGGGTGAAATTTTTTGATTACAAAAACTGTCCAGACGTCCGTTGTTGAAACCTTCTCTACATTAACCCACTGAGGCACCGACAAAACGTGAAAAAGAATCTGTACACTGCAAATTTCAGATTAAAATTTATATCGGGTTATTTATCTTGTTTTCAGATTTATTATCGACTTACTAGTTTTGAGACCGATTAATTCTAGTCTAGAGGTTGTTTATTTTTAGATAACTTGTCAAGTAAAATTATTTTGCTGCATGGACAGATAATTTCATTTTCTGATAGATTTAAGTGTTTATATCTTACATTTTGTCCAAGCTTTTTTGCAGTGTACATGTTCATGCATGAATCAAAAGCCACACTGCGGAACGTTTCAGGTTATGCTCCGTTTGCTGAGATGCAGGTCCACTCACAAATTGGCACAAGCTTTAATATTAGGTATGTTAATTTTCATCATTACAAATAAACCTGTAATAAAATAAACACATTTGTTGGATAAAATGTTCTGCAGTGGCTCTTTAACAGGTTATGTTTTCAGTACTGTTTCTGGTGGACGTTTGATATTGACACTGTTATTTGCTTATTCCATAGCCTCCTCTCTTTTCCTTGCACCCATGGCTCCTTTCCTTGCACTTGTGGCTCCTTTCCTTGCACCCTGATCTCCTTTCCTTGCACTCTTGGCTCTTTTCCTTGCACTCTTGGCTCCTCTCCTTGCACCCTTGGCTCTTTTCCTTGCACCCTTGGCTCCTCTCCTTGCACTTGTGGCTCCTTTCCTTGCACCCTGATCTCCTCTCCTTGCACCCTTGGCTCCTCTCCTTGCACCCTTGGCTCCTCTCTTCGTCTCCTCGTCTCCTCTCCTCTGATGGACTTCCTGCCAGGCTCCACAAATAGGAAGACGTGTTGTTGTAGTCGGTAGTAGTCACATGATGAAGGAAACCCCGCCCCTTTACAGAACAGGAGGTGTGGTCTCAGGCTCCGCCTCATTCAGATCTGGACCAATCAAAACACAGAAAGCAGCTTCAGCAACAGGTACTATAGACAACGGCCGGAAGTGCTGCGATCTAAGGTAAATGTCACTTCCGGTTAATGTTTTTTTATGGTAAATTATCTGTGAAAATGTCTCGCGTATTTTCCACCAGCTTCATAAATCTGCCCCATCACCAAATCTCCAACCAACAAGGTCCACAAAGGACATATTCTGTCCATGAACAATTTATCCACAACTATCAAGGTAAGAAAAATGAAAACTTAAAGGCAAACAGTCGATTTCATAATGTAGATATTAGCATAAACAGAGAGATTTGTGCAGTTTAAATGCTAGACATGAAATCTGTGAACATCTGTAACATTCAAACTGCACAAATCTATCTGTCTATGCTAATCTCGACATCATGAAATCGATTTTTAATTTTAACTCTAGAGTCAGTCTGTGTGAACAAGTTACTTATGTTTTATTCATGACCAGAACATTAGTGCACTAATAGTAGTTGTTATTAGTTTTTAAGCTTTCAGGGGCGGTTCTAGGGGATGGCCACAGGGGCCCTGGCCCAACCTCTAATCTGATTGGCCCCTGAGGTGCCCCTGTTCTGTCAATCAACTGACGAGAAGAACAACCGGAGAATTCAATGATCACTGATGCAATTCTACCTCCAATAGTAGTATTGTGTCAGTAGTATTGTGTCAATACAAGTTAATAGGAGAAGAAAAAGACCTGTGGAGGACTTTTTTTTTTTTTTTAACTGTTTATGCTTGTATCTGCACTGTACTGAATTAATCATTTGTGTTCTTGGATGTTCCCTGTACTTGGCCCCTGAATGTAACATGTGGCCCCTTAATGGTCCCTGTTTCAGAAAAATCCTACAACCACCAATGGCTTTCATCTTTCTTCCCTTGGTAGTTGTAAAAAAAACAAAAAAAAAATTCTTCATGTTAGAATGTTTATACTTTATCAACCTTGTTGGTTGAAGATTTGGTGATGGGGCAGATTTATGAAGCTGGAGGAGAAAACTCGAGACATTTACACAGATATTTTAGTTTGTGATGTAAGTGTGAATAGAGTCTATAAAAGGGCACACTCTAACACTTTTTTGGGGGTGGATTTTTAAATTTTGTTTTTCATTTTCTGTAAATCCTTTGACATTGTATTCTCTCTAAACCAGGATTTAACCAGGACTAAACCAGGACTAAAATCAGGACTAAAATCAGGACTAAACCAGGTCTAAACCAGGTCTAAACCAGGATTTAACCAGGAATAAACAAGGCCTAAACCACATCTAAACTACGACTAAAATCAGGAATAAAACCATATCTAAACCAGATCTAAACCACTTCTAAACCAGGACTAAACCAGGACTAAAACCAGGACTAAACCAGGACTAAAACCAAGACTAAACCAGGACTAAAACCAAGACTAAACCACAACTAAATGTAGCACTAAACCAGGACTAAAACCAGGTCTAAACTAGGTTCAAACCAGGTCTAAACCACGCCTAAACCAGGACTAAACCAGGACTAAAACCAGGACTAAACCAGGATTAAACCAAGACTAAACCAGGACTAAAACCAGGTCTAAACCAGGTTCAAACCAGGTCTAAACCAGGATTAACCAGGACTAAAACCAAGATTAAACCAGGACTAAAACCAGCACTAAACTAGGTCTAAAATCAGAACTAAAACCAGGTTAAAACCAGGTCTAAACCATGTCTAAACCAGGACTAAAATCAGGACTAAAACCAAGTCTAAACCAAGGCTAAACCAGGACTAAATCAGGATTAAACCAGAACTAAACCAGGACTAAAGTTAGGACTAAAATCAGGACTAAAACCAGGTCTAAACCAGGTCTAAACCAAGAATTAACCAGGACTAAAACCAGGACTAAAACTAGGTCTAAACTAGATCTAAACCAGGACTAAAACCATGTCTAAACCAGGACTAAAACCAGGTCTAAACTAGATCTAACACATGTTTAAACTGGGACTAAATCAGGACTAAACCAGGACTAAACCACATCTAAACCAGGACTAAAATCAGGACCAAAACTAAAACTTAATAATAACCTTGTGTGTTATAAAGGAACAGTCTAACATTTTCGTTTTAGTGGATTTTTAAAATTTAGTTTTGTTTTTCCTTTTCTGTAAATCCCTTGGCCTTGTATTACATTATTTTCTTTGTGCTGCTGCATTTGTTTTACTGCTTAGCTCCAAAAATAACTCAATAAAACTACAAATCTTTCCAGGTGGAATTTGGATTCGGCCCAAACAAATTTAAGGTGGGATTTCCCGTTCTGATTCTCACCTTTAAACGCGTCGTCCTTCAGTGGTGCGTTCAGGTGCGTCTGTAAAAAGCCCCTCTGTCCGTGTCGTGGTGTGTTCATGTCCTCTCCGTAAAGTGCTCGTTATTTCGTGGTTATTACTGTTATTTTCGTTATTAAAATAGTGCTTTCCCTGCTCCCTCCCAAAAACGGGAAAAATAAATCTCTGGAATGTCTCTGTAACAAAGTCCCAGTCCACAGCGCGCCGTCAAACCGAACTGGAACCTGGCGCCTGCAACGGGAAGTGACATCACACACACAACAGGAAGTTACATCACAGCACAGGTGCGGCACGGGGGGAGGAGTCACGCAGGTGCAGAGGAGACGGAGGTTTTAGTACAGGAGTAAAACCGGAAAATATAAAATAATCGTCGAGGCGTTTGTTTGTTTCAATCATTTGACACAGCGGTTTTCAACAGGTGAGACCGAGTCCCCAAAGAGCCACTGGACCGTACGCCGCGCCTTTAAACCAGGACTAAAACCAGGTCTAAAACCGGGTCTAAACCAGGTCTAAACCAGGTCTAAACCAGGTCTAAACCAAGACTAGACGAGGACTAAACCAAGACTAAAATCAAGACTAAAACCAGGACTAAAACCAGAACTAAATCAGTTCTAAACCAGAATTGAACCAGGACTAAACCAGGATTAAAATCAGACTTAAATCAAATCCAAACCAGAGCTGAACCAGGTCTACAATCAGGATTAAAACCAGGTCCAAACCAGTACTAAACCACATCTAAACCAGGACTAAACGAGGACTAAACCAAGACTAAAATCAAGACTAAAACCAGAAATACACCAGTTCTAAACCAGTACTAAACCAGGACTAAACCAGGATTAAATCAGGACTAAAATCTCGTCTAAACCAGGACTGAACCAGGAGTAAACCAGGACTAAAATCAAGGCTAAAACTAGTTCTAAACCAGGGTTAAACCCTGACTAAACCAGGATTAAAATCAGACATAAATCAAGTCCAAACCAGGTCTAAACCAGGACTAAACCAGAACTAAAATCAGGACTAAAACCACGTCTAAACCAGGACAAAAAGAGGACTAAACCAAGACTAAAATCAAGACTAAAACCAGAATTAAACCAGTTCTAAACCAGTACTAAACGAAGACTAAACTAGGATTAAATCAGAACTAAAATCTCGCCTAAGCCAGGTCTAAACCAGGACAAAACCAGGACTAAAACCAGGTCTAAACCAGGTCTAAACCAGGACTAAAATCAGGACTAAAACCAGGTCTAAACCAGGACTAAAATCAGGACTAAAACCATGTCTAAACCAGGTCTAAACCAGGACTAAAATCAGGAATAAACCATGTCTAAACCACATCTAAACAAAAAAAAACAGGACTAAAATAACCAGGACTAAAATCAGGACTAAAACCAGGTCTTAATCATGACCAAACCATGCCATGCAGACCACGCCTCCTAAAAATATTAAAATATTGTCGCCGCCGCATCCTAATAATGACCTTCTGTGTCGGAATGGCGGAAGTGTCACCATTCCTCCCAAGGAAAAAAAAATGTCCGGGTGTAGGGACGCTTGATAAAAATGGAAAAGCCACCACTCCGACAATTAGACGTCATGTGTTTTAAGCGGAGGCTCACACTCACCCAGTCTGAAAAGCCCTGCTCTAAACCAAATCCTCCTGCACTTTTTAATCGTTAGTGTTGTGGTAGTACCAGGCGGTCGGTCAGTGCACCTGAGAAACCCCCCTGTAATTCAGCCCATGCCCACAGGTGGCGCTGTTTCATGCACAGAACAATGGATGATGGATGAGAGTAGTTTATTAAAATGAAGCATGCACACACACACACATGAAGTTAGACAAAAATGGCACAGTAAAACAAAGGCACGAAGCGAAAAAGAAATGACAAAACATAAAAACAGATGTGTAAAAATAAATCTCATATAAAAACAAATAGGAAGAAATCACTTAAAAGGTCCAGATTACGTTATTTTCATTTTCAGATCTATGTTACGATGATGTTTCCTCATCACAAACAGACCTGGAGTTGTGTTTACAGAAAACATGTTCCACTGTGTTTTTAAAATCCACACAGCTTCACTAGAATAATTTAGATGATTTCAGCTGTGAAATTGCTGAAATTTGAAGCTACAGCTACTTTTTTGAGAAGGGTCCAGAGTCAGAAGAACGCTACGTGTTCTAGTTACAGACTATAGTTTGCAGCGAAGTTTTTGTCCATTATTTTAAGATGTAGCCAGTATTACTACAACACATTGTTAAGTTAAATGTGGTCATGTTCACTGGAAATAGCAGCCGTAGAACTTTGGTGAATGTGATGTTTCGTTTTGGTGGTAAACAGTAGAACACGTGACTTTCTTCTGGCTCGCGGTTAGCATACGAGACAACATGAGATTAGCTACTACCCAATGTGTGTCGCTAATGTTAGTATCGGATTCGGATACAATAGATGCATCAAGAATCTTGGACTTCCGGTCATCGTGCAATGCATACTGGGAAGGATTTTCCGAAAAAAGTGAGCATTAAACCGCCATGTTTGATTTCCCAGTGGGATGCGTCTGTTGTCAGAGCCGAGTTTTCAAGTCTTTTGAACCATATCGCTTTTGTTTCTGGTTCTTATATTGTCATATTTTAGTTTTGGGATTCGGACATCGTTAATTCTGTGGTTGTTGGATCCTAACAGCGGAAAACGGCTCGAGAAATTTGTTTGTGAACTTCATAAATGCAAAAGGGAATCAGATGTGTGTGACTGTAAACCTCCGTTAAACTAGGGATGGGCATTCGATAAAATTTTCTTAATCGATCATCGGGAGAATTAATGATCGATTATCGATTAATCATTAACATTTTTTATATTAAAATTTATCATCATTATTATTACTATCTGCACTACTAATCTGCATAAATAAATTCAACTTTACGACATATAAACCGTAACGACTCTAGAGCCACATCAGCCCGTTTGACATCATAATGTGTTTAATGCAGCTTTGCACAAGTCTCACAGAAACGAAACTTAAAACCGCATGGATAATTTGCATAAATTAAGCAAAGAAAATAAACAGCTCTTGTGCGCTGATGCGACATGACTCAGTGGAATAGAGGTTAGTGTGACCATATTTGCGTTTGTCAAAACCAGGACACCGTACGGGGGGAGGGAGGTGGAGACTCGTCATCGACATTGAGCGACTCTCACCTGGCAAAACTTTTTCCCACTGGACACAGAAACATATGTGCTGCTTTATACACTGTGCACATGGACTCACACTTGTCCCAACCGGAACAGAAAGCGTGGAATTTCTTGTACAAATTATTGTTAAATACGCATTTGTGCTTCGACACGTTGCAGACTGACCGACTGTTTGTGTCTCGCTCCTTCTGATGCAGAGAGACACATGTACAGACCCTGTTTGGTCACACTAAGCTACGCACAGCAACTTACATTCGGTTTGTCGATTAAAATCAATGTCTTAATGATCAATTATCGATTAATCGACTAATCATGCCCATCCCTAGTTCAAACTGTTTCTCTTCCCAACGGAATTGAAAAATAGTGAAAGGCGAAGGTGATGGGCAGAATTGATCCACAGGAAGGATGAAAAAGTAAACCTTTGGCTGCCTAGATCATGCCGATTTTGCAGCGAACATTTTGTATGTGGCGCGCCATCAAAGTAAAATCCAAATCCCTCGCTCAACCTTGGTTAAGAATTTAAAAAGTCAACGCCAAAGTGAAAGGCACCAACTGTTCGCCAAGAAACACCTTCCACTGCAAAGAGACCAAGACGTGATGTTGCTGTAAAACCACAAGAACAAGAAACTGCAGCTCAGTTTGTTTGTCTTCTGCACCTCTCGATTAACAAACCGGATCCTGCTTTGATGACGCTCCACATACATTTGTGTCCTCAGCTGGATGATATAGATTTTTTTAATGTCACTGAAATTGCTTCACTCCTCGGTGCACCAGAAAATATTGGATATTTCTACTGCAGTCTCAGTTGTAGAAAATATTAAACAAAAAAGGCAACAGCGTAACACAACAAAACACAACTCCGGGTCTGTTTTTGACGGTAACAACATTATAACATTAAAGTTTAAAGTTCTGCGTAATATCGGACCTTTAAATTCAAGACAAACAGGACAAAATGGCGTCAGTTCGTGCTGTTAGTCGGACTCATGCAGCGGCCGGCTTCTTGTGGGCGGGGTTTGTGCAGTTGCATTTATGGGCGGGGCCTGTGCGTTTGTGGGTGGGGCTTGTGCGTTTATGGGCGGGGCCTGTGCGTTTGTGGGCGGGGCTTGTGCGTTTGTGGGCGGGGCTTGTGCGTTTACGGGCGGGGGCAGTGAGGGGCGTGCACAGCAGGAAGAGCGTGCACGTGGGCAGGTACAGTCCCAGGAAGAGCAGGAAGTCCTCGGTGAAGGCCTGGACCAAAGCGGGTTCTCGGGCCGTCGCTAAGTCCAGGACCAGACCCAGGACCAGGACGGGCACGTGAGCCACCTCCAGCTCCGCCCACTCCTCACTCTGAAGCCCCGCCTCCTCCTCCTCACTCTGAGGCTCCTCCTCTTTGCTCGGAAGCCCCGCCTCCTCCTTGTTCTTAGGCTCCTCCTCCTTGCTCGGAAGCCCCGCCCCATCCGCCACAGCGTCCCCGCCCACCTCACTCACCATGGGCTCTGACTCCGCCCCTTTCACTCTGCGCCGACTCAAGCCTCGCTCTACACGACGACTGCTCTCCACAAACTCCTGCAAAACAAGACCAGAACCAGGTCTAAACCAGGTCTAAACTAGGTCTAAACCAGGTCTAAACCAGGACTAAACCAGGTCTAAACCAGGTCTAAACCAGGACTAAACCAGGTCTAAACTAGGTCTAAACCAGGTCTAAACCAGGACTAAACCAGGTCTAAACCAGGTCTAAACTAGGTCTAAACCAGGTCTAAACCAGGACTAAACCAGGTCTAAACCAGGACTAAACCAGGTCTAAACCAGGAATAAACCAGGTCTAAACCAAGACTAAACCAAGTCTAACCGAGGAATACATCAGGACTAAACCTGTACTAATCCTGAACTAAACTACTAAACTCATCCTGCAAAACAAGACCAGAACTGGGTCTAAACCAAGACTAAACCTAGATTAAACTGGGACTAAACAAGGTCTAAAGCGACTCCAGCTAAACAAGACCTACAATGGTTTAAACAAGGTCCTAAACCAGGTCTAATCCAGGACTAAACTTGGACTAAACCTGGACTAACAGATACTGCTGAAAAAGAAGACCAGAACCAGTTCTAAACCAAGACTAAACCAGGTCTAACTCAGGAATACAGGAGGACTAAACCAGGACTACACCAGGACTAAACCAGGACTAAACCAGGTCTAAACCAAGAATAAACTAAGACTAATCAGGACTAAACCTAGACTAAACCAGCTACTCCTGAAAAACAAGACCAGAACCAGGTCTAAACTAGGAATAAACCAGACCTAATAAAGCTCCAGCTAAACAAGACCTAAAATGGTTTAAACCAGGTCCTAAAGCAGGTCTAATCCAGGTCTAAACCAGAACTAAAACAGGACTAAACGAGGACTTATTTAGGCCTAAAGCATTACTAAATTGCGACTAAAACAGGCCTAAACCAGGATTGAAGCAGGTCTGAACTATGATTTAAATCAGACCAAACCAAGACTAAAGAACATCTGAACCAGGACTAAACCAGGTCTAAACCCGTGCGTACCATGAGGGCTTTGTCCATGTAGAACTCTTTGCCCGGCGTGCCGTCGTTGTATTTCGTGTCTATGGCGAAGCAGAGGAAGAGAACGTCCACCACGATCTCGAAGACGGACAGGAAGCAGTGAGAGACCAGGAAGGCCCCGAGACACACGAAGACCAGCGGCAAAAGCCACTCGGACAAATCCCGCTGGTAGTTCAGGACCAGGACCCCCGCAAAGGCCGTACACGAGACGATCAACACCTGGGACGGAGGAAAGGAGGGTTCAGAAACGAGCAGGAAGGAACAGGACTGGACCAGGACTAGACTAGGACTGGACTAACACTGGACCAGGACTAGACTAGGACTGGACTAACACTGGACCAGGACTAGACTAGGACTGAACAAGGACTGAACTACAACTGGACCAAGAGCGGACCAGGTCTAGACTAGGACTGGACTAGGACTGGGCCAGGTCTACTAAGACAGAACAAGGACTGAACTACAACTGGACCAAGACTGAATCAGAACTGGGCTAGGACAGAACCAGGATTGAACCAGGACTGGACCGGGACTGGACTAGGTCTGAACCAGGTCTAGACCAGGTCTAGACTAGGGCCGAACAAGGACTGAACCAGGAATGGATTAGGACTGAACTAGGTCTGAATCAGGTCTACTAGGAATGAACAAGAACTGAACTACAATTGGCCCAAGACCGAACCAGAACAGAATCAAGATTGAACCAGGACAGGACCAGGACTGGACTATGTCTGAACCAGGTCTAGACTAGGACTGAACCAGGTCTACTAAGACAGAACAAGGACTAAACTATAACTGGACCAAGACATGAACCAGGACTGAACCATGACTGGACCAGGACTAGATTATGACTGGACTAGATCTGAACCAGGTCTAGACTAAGACTGAACAAGAATTTATGAACCAGGACTGAACTGAGATTGGACCATGTCTAGAACGAAGACTAAACCAGGTTTAAACTGAGACTGAACAAGGACTGATCTATAACTGGACCAAGACTGGACCAAGTTTGAACCAGGACTGAACCAGGACTGGACTAGGACTGGACTAGGACTGGACCAGGTCTACTAGACTGAACAAGGACTGAACTGCAACTGGACAAAGACTGGACCTAGTTTGAACCAGGACTGAACCAGGACTGGACTAGGACTGGACCGGGACTGGACTAGGACTGGACCAGGACTAGACGAAGACTATAAATCGGGTATAAACCAAGACTGAACAAGGACTGAACTACAACTGGACAAAGACTGGACCTAGTTTGAACCAGGACTGGACTAGGACTGGACCAGGACTGAACCAGTACTAAACTAGAACTGGACTGGAAGGACTAACTAAACTAGAACTGGACTAGGTCTAAACTAGGACTGTAGTGTTTTTTTTTTGTTTGTTTGTTTTTTTTGGTATTGAGTCTAGCCCAGATCCTCTCAAATCCCTTTAAACCAGAACCTCCTTCTGCTGGTTCAGGTCCTTCTAAACCATCGGGACCTCAGACCCGTTTGAGGCCCACACAGAGTCAGGTGAGTCCAGACCTTTCCGAGGAAGAGGACGAAGTCTCCCACGGCGTTGATGGTGGCGACTCTCAGAGCGTTCTCCACCAGGATCACGAAGGCGTCACGAGCAGATACGCAGAAACTCGTGCTGTTTATCGCCGTGGCTGCGTATGCGTTCTGAAGGAGAGGAGACGAGGAAGGAGGAGAGGAGACAAGGAAGGAGGAGAGGAGGAGAGGAGGAGACGAGGAGGGGGACGAGAGGAGATGAGGAGGGAGGAGAGAGAGAGGAGGAGATGAGGAGGAGAGAGGAGAGAGGAGAGAGGAGGAGATGAGAGGAGGAGGTGAGGAGGAGGAGGAGGAGGTGAGGAGATGAGGAGAGAGAGAGAGGAGGAGACGAGAGGAGGAGGGAGGTGAGGAGACAAGAAACAAGAAAAAAAAGAAGGAAGAGACGAGGAGGGAAAGGAGGAGAGGAAACGAGAAGAGAGGAGATGAGGAAGGAAGAGAGGAGACGAGGAAGGAGGAGAGGAGACGAGGAGGGAGGAGAGGAGATGAGGAGGGAGGTGAGGAAACGAGGAGCAAGAAAAAGAGGAAGGAGGAGACGAGGAGTGAAAGGAGGAGAGGAGACGAGGAGAGGAGACAAGGAAAGAGGAGAGGAGACAAGGAAGGAGGGAAAGAGATGACGAGAGAGGTGAAGAGACAAGGAGAGAGGGAGGTGAGGAGAGAGAAGAGAAAACAAGAAAGGAGGAAAAGAGGAAGGAGGAGATGAGGAGGGAGGGGGAGGAGAGGAGGACGCAAGGGGGGAGGAGGTGAGGAAGGGGGAGACAAGGAAGGAAGAGAGGAGACAAGAAAGCAGGGGAGGAGATGAGGAGGGAGGGGAGGAGAGGAGGACACAAGGAGGGAGGAGATAAGGAAGGAGGAGAGGAGGAGGGATGAGAGGGGAAGAAAACAGATAAGCATTGTAAACAAGAAATAAAAACAAGTCCTGTCCTGGTTCAGTTCTGGTTTAGTCCTGTTTTAGTCCTGGTTTAGTCCTGGTTCAGTCCTGGTTTAGTCCTGGTTTAGACCTGGTTCAGTCCTGGTTCAGTCCTGGTTTAGTCCTGGTTTAGACCTGGTTCAGTCCTGGTTTAGTCCTAATTCAGTCCCGGTATAGTTCCGGTTCAGTCCTGGGAATTTAATCCTGATTCAGTCCTAACTCATTCCTAGTCCTAGTTCAGTCCTGGTTTAATCCTGGTTCAGTCCTGATCCAATACAGGTTCAGTCCATGTTCAGTCCTGGTTCAGCCTTAGTTCAGTCCTGATTCAATACGGGTTCAGTCCTGGTTCAGTCCTGGTTTAGTCCTGTGGTAGTCCAGACCTGGTTCAGGTAGTTGAGGCACTTCTCCAGACACCAGAGGCAGCAGATGCAAGTCTTGAGGAGGCAGCGGGCACAGGCGTTCTCCTGGACGCACCAACAGCACAAACG
>NW_026571299.1:8510067-8550067 GCF_026225935.1 Boleophthalmus pectinirostris
CTGAGTTTAGACTAGATTAAGACCGGGTTCAGTCAGGTTAGACCTGCTTTAGACCTGCTTTTGACCGAGTTTAGACCAGGTTAAGACTGGTTTAGACCGTGTTAGACTGGGTTAGACTGGGTTAGACTTGCTGTAGACCTGCTTTAGACCAAAGACTGGGTTTAGACCAGGTTAGACTAAGGTTTACCGAGTTTAGACCGGGTTAGTCTGGATGAGCCCGGGTTTAGACCGGGTTAGTCTGGATTAGCCCGGGTTTAGACCGGGTTAGTCTGGATTAGACCGGGTTAGTTCCCGGGTTTAGACCGGGTTAGAAGATGGAGAAGAGGGGGACTCACGGTGAAGACGGTGGCGGCGCCGGCGTACACCAGCAGCGCCTGGTTCTTGGTCACCGCGTCTTTTGAGCCGGCGTTACCGTGGTTACTGTGGTCGCGGGGCCGGACTGTTGTCACCGTGTCGTTTCCATGGAGACGGTGATCGATGTAGAGCCACCACAGGACGCCAGTGCCCCCTGCGGGACGGGAGGAGGACTGTCAGCAGAGTTACACGAGCGATTTTGACATTCCCCCGTGAAATGACGTCATATAATTTCCACAAAAATAATAATAATATTTTTAGGAATTTACTAAATGAAAACTGTCAGAGCATAAAAAAGCACAAACGACTGACAGAGTTTTTGTGTCGGTTTGTGTTTGATGAGGGGCCAGCTTCACGGAGGTTCAAACATTTCACGCTGAAGATTTCTTCCCAAAAATGTCTGGCATTAAACTCCGCACGATTCTTTTATGGTTGAGGCTAAAAATAAAGCGTCAGATGCCCTCCCACGTGTTTTCACATGTGAGGAGTCTTACCCAAAGAGCCGAGAACCACCAGGCAAGTCAGAGCCCAAACCAGAATCGTGGAGATGTACCGGATTATCAACATCAGCAGCATGGACAGCACTGAGAGCAGGAGGAAGAGAGAGAGGAGGAGGGGAAGAGGAGGAGAGGAGGAGGAGAGAAGAGGAGATGAGAAGAGGAGGAGAGGAGAAAAGTGAAGGAGAGGAGGAGAAGAGGAAGAGAGGAGGAGAGGGCAGGAGGAGAGAAATGGAGAAGAGGAGCAGAAAAGAGGAGCAGGGGAGAGAGAGAGCAGAGGAGAAGAGGAAGAGAGGGGGAGAGGAAGCGAAAAGGAGGAGGAGAGGAGAGAGAGCAGGAGGAGAAAAGGAGGAGAGAGAGAGAGAGGAGGAGGGGGCAAGAGAAGAGGAGAGAAAGAGAAGGAAAGGAGGAGAGGAGAGAGAGAAGGAGAAGAGGAGAGAGGAAGAGGAGGAGAGAGAGAGAGAGAGAGAGAGAGAAGAGGAGAGAGAGGAGGAGAGGGAGAGGAGGGAGGAGGGGAGGAGAGGGGGAGAGAAGGAGAGAGGAGATAAGGATGAAGAGAAGAGAGAGAAGAGAAGAGGGAGGGGGAGAGAGGGAGAGGGGGAGGGAGGAGAGAATGGGAGAAGAGGAGAGGTGAAGAGGAGCAGAAAAGAGGAGGAGGGGAGGAGAGGAGAGAGAGAAGAGGAGAGGGGGAGAAAAGGAGGAGGAGAGGAGAGAGAGGAGGAAAGGAAAAAAGAAGAGGAGAAGCAGAGAGGAGAGGAGAGAGAGAGAGCAGGAGAGGAGAAAAGGAGGAGAGGAGAGAGAGAGGAGGAGGGGGCAAGAGAAGAGGAGAGGAGGAGAGAAAGAAAAGGAAAGGAGGAGAGGAGAGAGAGAAGGAGAAGAGGAGAGAGAGGAGGAGAGAGGAAGAGAGGGGGAGGGAGAGGGGAGAGAAGGAGAGAGGAGAGAAGGATGAAGAGAAGAGAAGAGGGAGGGGGAGAGAGGGAGAAGAGGAGCAGAAAAGAGGAGGAGGGGAGGAGAGGAGAGAGAGAGAGAGGAGGAGAAGAGGAAGAGAAGAGGAGAGGGGGGGAAAAGGAGGAGGAGAGGATCGAGAGGAGGAAAGGGGAAAAGAAGAGGAGAAGCGGAGAGGAGAGAGAGAGGAGGAGAGGGCAGGAGAAGAGGAGGAGAAAAGAGGAGAGGAGGAGAGAAAGAGAAGGAAAGGAGGAGAGGAGAGGAGAGAGAGAGGAGAAGAGAAGAAAAGGAGGAGGAGGAGAGGGCAGGAGAAGAGGAGGAGAAAAGAGTTGGAGGGGAGAGGAAGAGGAGATGGGGAGGGAGGATGTAGAGAGGAGAAGAGAAGAGAGAGGAGACGAGGAGAGAGGAGACGAGGATGTAGCGAGGAGAGGAGTGAGGGAGAGAGGGAAAAAGGGGGAGGGAGGAAGAGAAGGATGGAGGAAGAAGACGGGAAAAGGACAGAGGAGAGAAGAAGAGAGGAGACGAGGATGTAAAGAGAAGAGAGAGGAGGAGGGAGGAGAAGAGGAGAGAGGAAGAGAGGAGACGAGGATGTAGAGGAGAGAAGAATGAGGGGGAGAGGGAGAGAGAGGAAGGGAGAGAGGGACAGGGAGAGGGAAGCATGGGGATGAAGTGAGAGGGGAGAGAGAGATCAAAAAGTGAAGGAGAAGAAACAGTGACGAGAGAGAGAGAGAGGAGAGAGTGAGGGGACAGAAGAAAAAAGAAAGAAGAGCGGGAGGGGGCATACGGAGAGAGACGAGAGTGACAGATGGGACGGAGAGAGAGAGAGGGGAGAGATGGAGAGAAGAAAGAGAGAGCATAAAAAAGAGAGATAAAGACAGAGTGACAGATGGGACGGAGAGAAAGAAAGAAAGAGATACTTGATCAAAAACATGACTCAGCACATTCACCAAACTGTTGTGTAGTTTGAGCAGAGTAGAGTTCGTTAAAGATGCACCGCGTAACTTTTTGTTTGAGGGTCCGTCGCCGTCTTGTTTCCATGGATACGCCACAGCTCTGCCTGGAATGTTCCACAGTGTGACTTTAAACAGCTCGACTTTACATTTATTCGATTACCAGCTGGTTTTATAGCGGAAAAATACTTAGAAAAACACGAATTCTGACTGTGAGCCGGGTCGCCTCTCCGCAGATCTGACCTGTAACTCGGTCTGGTTCGGTCTAAGTAAAGATAGAAAGGTTTAATGCCATACTGCGGAACATTCCAAAGCAATAACATCTGCACGGTGACAAGCATTTGACGGAGCCTCCACCAGAAAAGTTACACAGTGCAGTTGTTTACAGACTGATTAGCAGTAGTAGTACAAGTAGTAGTAGTAGCAGCAAAAATAGTAGTAGTAGTAGTAGTAGTAGTAGTAGTAGAAGTAGTAGTAGTAGTAGCAGTAGTAGTAGTAGTAGTAGCAGTAGTAGTAGTAGTAGTAGTAGCAGAAGTAGTAGTAGTAGTAGCAGTAGTAGTAGTAGTAGTAGTAGTAGTAGTAGTAGTAGTAGTAGTAGTAGTAGTAGCAGAAGTAGTAGTAGTAGTAGCAGTAGTAGTAGTAGGCAGTAGTAGCAGTAGTAGTAGTAGTAGTAGTAGTAGCAGCAGCAGAAGTAGTAGTAGTAGCAGTAGTAGTAGTAGTAGCAGCAAAAATAGTAGTAGTAGTAATAGTTTAAAATGTTAGTAGTAGTAGCAGTCGTAGCAGTAGTAGTAAATAGTAGTAATAGTAGTAGTAGTAGCAGTATTAGTAAATAGTAGTAATAGTAGTAGTAGTAGTTTAAAATGTCAGTAGTTGTAGCAGTAGCAGTAGTAGTAGTAGTAGTAGTAGTAGAGTAGTAGTAGTAGTAGTAGCTAGTAGTTGTAGCAGTAGCAGTAGCAGTAGTAGTAGTAGTAGTAGTAGTAGTAGTAGTAGTAGTAGTAGTAGTAGTAGTAGTAGTAGTAGTAGTAGTAGTAGTAGTAGTAGTAGTAGTAGTAGTAGTAGTAGTAGTAGTAGTAGTAGTAGTAGCAGTAGTAGTAGTAGTAGTAGTAGTAGTAGTAGTAGTAGTACTAGTAGTAGTAGCAGTAGTAGTAGTAGTAGTAGTAGTAGTAGTAGTAGTAGTAGTAGTAGTAGTAGTAGTAGTAGTAGTAGTAGTAGCAGTAGTAGTAGTAGTAGTAGTAGTAGTAGTAGTAGTAGTAGTAGTAGTAGTAGTAGTAGTAGTAGTAGTAGTAGTAGCAGTAGTAGTAGTAGTAGTAGTAGTAGTAGTAGTAGTAGTAGTAGTACTAGTAGTTGTAGCAGTAGTAGTAGTAGTAGTAGTAGTAGTAGTAGTAGTAGTAGTAGTAGTAGTAGTAGTAGTAGTAGTAGTAGTAGCAGTAGTAGTAGTAGTAGTAGTAGTAGTAGTAGTAGTAGTAGTAGTAGTAGTAGTAGTAGTAGTAGTAGTAGTAGTAGTAGTAGTAGTAGTAGCAGTAGTAGTAGTAGTAGTAGTAGTACTAGTAGTTGTAGTAGTAAGTAGTAGTAGTAGTAGTAGTAGTAGTAGTAGTAGTAGTAGTAGTAGTAGTAGTAGTAGTAGTAGTAGTAGTAGTAGTAGTAGTAGTAGTAGTAGTAGTAGTAGTAGTAGTAGTAGTAGTAGTAGTAGTAGTAGTAGTAGTAGTAGTAGTAGTAGTAGTAGTAGTAGCTCTCGTGTAAACGTGGCAAAAAATAACCTGCTCATCTCCCTCGTGATAGAAAGGTTTAATCTATACTGTGGAACATTTCAGACAAAGCAATAACATCTCCATGGAGAAAAACATCTGACACATCCTCTACCAGAAAAGTTACACAGTGCACCTTTAAATGTCACAGTAACAGAACATTCTGCGTGTAAATATCACTCGTGCTGTTTTACCGAGGGCCAGGAAGCACAGGCCGATGATGACGTCACGACTCGCCGATACGCCCGCGATCAGCCGGTGCAGAACGCTGTCGTCGCCCACAAACGTCACCACGGCAACGGCCAGGCGGGCGTAGCAGGACACCTGGACAGGTGAGCATCGCCGCAGGAGGGGGAGGGGCTTACTGTCAGAGAGAGAGAGACAAAGAGACGAGTGAGAGAGAGAGAGATGGAGGACTGAACCAGGTCCAGACACTAAAGGCCTATTCATATTTCAAAAGAACATATGAACTTTGTTTCTGCACCAGACTCCTGTTTGGCAGTTCTAGTGGTAGAAGTAGTAATAGCTGTAGTAGTAGTAGCAGAGTAGCAGTAGTAGTAGTAGCAGTGGTAGTAGAAGTAGTGGTAGTTTAAAATGTTAGTAGTAGTAGTAGTAGTGTTAGTAGTAGCAGAAGTAGTAGTAGCATTAGCAGCAGCAGCAGTAGTAATAGTAGTAGTAGCAGCTGAAATTTTAGTAGTAGTAGTATTAGTAGTAGTAGTAGCAATGATAGTAGTAGTAGTAGTAGTAGTAGTAGTGGTAGCAGTAGTAGCAATAGTAGTAGTAGTAGTAGGAGCAGTAGCAGTAGTAGTAGTAGTAGTAGTAGTAGTAGTAGTAGTAGTAGTAGTAGTAGCAGTAGTAGAAACAGTAGCAGTGATAGTAGCAGTAGTAGTAGTAGTAATAGTAGTAACATTAGTAGCAGTAGTAGTAGTAGTCATCGCAGGAGTAGTAGTAGTAGTAGTAGTAGTAGTAGTAGTAGTAGTAGCAGTAGCAGTGATACTACTAGTAGTAGCAGTAGTAGTAGTAGTAGCAGTGATAGTAGCAGTAGTAGTAGTAATAGTAATAGTAGTAGTAGTAGCAGTAGCAGTGATAGTAGTAGTAGTAGATAGTAGTAGCAGTAGTAGTAGCAGTAGTAGCAGTAGTAGTAGTAATAGTAGTAGTAGTAGCAGTAGCAGTGATAGTAGTAGTAGTAGTAGCAGTAGTAGTAGTCGTCACAGTAGTAGTAGTAGCAGCAGTAACAGTAGTAGTAGTAGTGATAGCAGTAGTAGCAGTAGCCATAGTAGTAGTAGTAGTAGTAGTAGTAGTAGCAGTAGCCAGTAGTAGTAGTAGTAGTAGTAGTAGTAGTAGTAGTAGTAGTAGTAGTAGTAGTAGTAGTAGTAGTAGTAGTAGTAGTAGTAGTAGTAGTAGTAGTAGTAGTAGTAGTAGTAGTAGTAGCAGTAGCCATAGTAGTAGTAGTAGTAGTAGTAGTAGTAGTAGTAGTAGTAGTAGTAGTAGTAGTAGCATGTACCTTCTGGGCACTGGGAGTTTGGGGCAGCGGTCAAACCTCTCAGGTAGAGACGGGTAGTTGTGAGCGGGCAGTTCGTACGAGCACAACTCTGAGCCTGAAAGATCAAATACACACAAGTCAAAACAAATATGAGTCATGCTTGATGTCACATAGTACTTGAAAAAGCAGTGACCATTGGAGGCAACCATAGATCATCCATATATTTGCCGCACCATTGTTTTAGACACAGGGTTCAAAGTGTGAGAAAAAAGAAGCGGTTTATAGTCCGGAAATTACGGTAAATAAATAAATAAATAAATACAAAAAAATTATAATAAAAAATAAATAAATAAAATAATAATACATAAATAAAATAATAAATAATAAATAAATTAATTAATTAATTATACATAAATAAATAAAAATAGAAATAAAAATAGAAATAAAAATAAAAATAAATAATTAAATAAATGTACCGTTGTTCATGGCGAAGCTGCGCAGGTCCTCGTAGGTGCGGAGCTCTCGTCCAGGACACAGAGACACACACAGCGCCATCGAGCGGATCCTCCTCTGGACCAGGTCTATGTCACACGGGTCCAAGAAGAACACGAACCTGAGCAGAACCAGAACCAGGGTCAGGGTTAAGGGAGAAAAAAAAAACAGCATTAGACCACAAACACCTGCCCACGTTCTATCGAAAAATTGTCTGGATCAAGTACCGGTTTCATGATGTTTGAGCCGAACCTGATCGGGTTTTTAACTGGACGTGAGACGATTTACAGGCTGATTTTGGTCTAGATTTTGGTCTAA
Source organism: Boleophthalmus pectinirostris (assembly GCF_026225935.1). Taxonomy (NCBI): domain Eukaryota; kingdom Metazoa; phylum Chordata; class Actinopteri; order Gobiiformes; family Gobiidae; genus Boleophthalmus; species Boleophthalmus pectinirostris. The sequence continues at coordinate 8,516,852 of NW_026571299.1, forward strand.
TAATTAGTGTTGTAGTCAAGGCCGCACTAATCGAGACCAAGAGTAGTCCAAGACCACAGCGTCCCGAGATCAGGACAAGACCAAGACCTCTGAGAGTCGAGACCGAGACAAGACCAAGATTTTTAAAGATCGAGACCGAGACAAAACCGAGACTTTTAAAGGCCGAGATTGAGACAAGTCCAAGACTTTTAAAGGCCAAGATTGAGACAAGACTAAGACTTTTAAAGGCCGAAATCGAGGCAAGACCAAGACTTTTAAAGGCCAAGATTGAGACAAGACCGAGACTTTTAAAGGCAGAGACCGAGACAAGACCAAGACTTTTAAAGGCCGAGACCGAGACAAGACTGAGACTTTCAAAGGCAGAGACCGAGACAAGACTGAGAGTTTTAAAGGCAAAGACCGAGACAAGACCGAGACTTTTAAAGGCAGAGACCGAGACAAGACTGAGAGTTTTAAAGGTCGAGACCGAGACAAGACCGAGACTTTTAAAGGCCGAGAGTGAGACCAGACCGAGACTTTTAAAGGCTGAGACCGAGACAAGACCGAGACTTTTAAAGGTCAAGACTGAGACAAGACCGAGACTTTTAAAGGCCAAGACTGAGACAAGATCAAGACTTTTAAAGGTCGAGACTGAGACAAAACCAAACCACTGCCTATCGAGACCAAATCAAGATTATCTTTGTCATTTTCTGCATTTATTTGTATTTTACAGTGAATTTGGCACATTTATATCAATGTTTTTATAAATCTATCTCCATTTGATCTGATTAATATAAATTTAGGCTTAAAATAGATGATTACTCACAGTTTGAGAAGCCCTTCTTTAATCCCACTTCCACTGGCACTTTATGGAAAACAACTTCAAAGTGAATTTAGAGATTTTTTTCAAGTTTATAACATTTACAGGTACATTAACTTACAGGTTTTGCATTGATATTGAGCAGCCTCTGCACATTTACAGGCTGTAATGAAATATGATCGCACTTATCGAGTGTCAGACCTCGAATCCGACCAAGCCCAAGACCAAGTGCTATCAAGACAGAGACAAGGCCAAGTCCAAATGCGCTCAAGTCTGAGACAAGACCAAGACCATAACAAAGTAGTCTCGAGGGTCTTAAGTACTACGACACTAGTAATAATTAGGTATCGTGATATCGTATCGTCAAAGTTCTCACAATAATATCGTGGACCATCAAAATATATCGAATTACAAGTCTCTTTGCTTAAATTCATAGTTATGGTGCAGCAATACTTAAAAAAAACAGAAGGAACTACATAGACCATGATCCTTTGCTCTGTTTTGGTGCAGACTACATGAAGAAATAGCAGTTCTAAGCACTTTTAAGTCGTGGTTCTTTGGATTTAGTCTTGCTGAGGCATTTTAAGAGGAAAAAGTAGAGTATTAAGAGTTTTGTTAACCAATAAATATCGTACCATGAGATCCTTAGTAATAATATTTGAACTTTTGCTCATAAAAAGTTGTCCAGTCGTTATTTGAAGGATAAATAACATGACCTTGAGTTCTTTATAAAGACAGTAGAGCAGGAGATGCATTTTCTCTCCTGACATTAGAGCTGCTGCTGCTGTGAGTTTGTTGGTGGTGACGTGTTGGATTTTGCAGCTCGCAGCCCAAACATGTCAAAAAGATAAATACGAAGAGTTCAACTGCAAAAACAGATATCTCTGTTTTGAAAAAGTATATATATTTTTTTTGTTTTGGTAACTTTTTGTTGCCGTCTTCTACATGTATCATTATCAAAGAATATGATGATTTAGGGGATTTAATCAAAAAGGGATGGAAGAATATTTTTAAAATAGAAAAATACAAAAACTGAAAGCCTCTGATGACTTTTTAAAATTCCAACAGTCCAGGTTGAGTCTGGTTTTAGTCCTGATTTAGTCCCACCTCTGTTCCAGGTTGCGTACGGTTTTTATCCTGGTCTAGACTGATGTCCGGTCCAGGTTGAGTCTGGTTTTAGTCCCAATTTAGTCCCACCTCCAGGCCAGGTTGAGTTTGGTTTTAGTCCCAGTCTAAACCACCTCCGGTCCAAGTTGACTCTGGTTTTAGTCCTGATCTAGACCCACCTCTGGTCCAGGTTAAGTCTGGTTTAGTCCTGGTCTAAAACCACCTCTGGTCCAGGCTCACTCTGGTTTTAGTCCTGGTCTAGACCCACCATTGATCAGTGTGGTCCAGGTTGAGTCTAGTTTTAGTCCTGGTCTAACCCCACCTCTGGTCCAGGTTGAGTCTGGATTTAGTCCTGGTCTAGACCCATCTCCGGTCAGTATGGTCCAGATTGAGTCTGGCTTTAGTCCTGGCCTAGACCCAACTCTGGTCCAGGTTGAGTCTGGCTTTAGTCTTGGTCTAGACTCACCTCCGGTCGGTGTGGTCCAGACTGAGTCTGGTTTTAGTCCTGGTCTAGACTCACCTCCGGTCAGTGTGGTCCAGACTGAGTCTGGTTTTAGTCCTGGTCTAGACTCACCTCCGGTCGGTGTGGTTCAGGTTGAGTCTGGTCTTAGTCCTGGTCTGGACTCACCTCCGGTCGGTGTGGTCCAGTTTGAGTCTGGTCTTAGTCCTGGTCTAGACTCACCTCCGGTCGGTGTGGTCCAGGTTGAGTCTGGTCTTAGTCTTGGTCTAGACTCACCTCCGGTCGGTGTGGTCCAGGTTGAGTCTGGTCTTAGTCCTGGTCTAGACTCACCTCCGGTCGGTGTGGTCCAGGTTGAGTCTGGTCTTAGTCCTGGTCTAGACTCACCTCCGGTCGGTGTGGTCCAGGTTGAGTCTGGTCTTAGTCCTGGTCTAGACTCACCTCCGGTCGGTGTGGTCCAGGTTGAGTCTGGTCTTAGTCCTGGTCTAGACTCACCTCCGGTCGGTGTGGTCCAGGTTGAGTCTGGTCTTAGTCCTGGTCTGGACTCACCTCCGGTCGGTGTGGTCCAGTCCGCTGAGCTGGACTCCCTCCAGTCTCTCGTTGCGCTCTCCACACGTGTTTCCAAAACTGTCGTATCCAAAGAGCAGCCGAGCAGCGCCCCCGGTGGCCACAGTGAAGCCGCAGATCCCGCCCTGAGCACAGAGTGATTGACAGGTGAGATTGACTGACAGGTGAGTTTGACTGACAGATGAGATTATAAAGAATATTGAAACAGAATATTGAGTCACTGACACTGAACCCCTCTTGCCCCCAGTGTCTGTGTGCACTAGTGTGTGAGCGTGTGTGTGTGAATGTGTGAGTGTGTGTGAGCGTGTGTGTGTGAATGTGTGAGTGTTCCCTTGTTGTAAAGTGCTTTGAGTGTGACCATTTAACATTTACTGTGAATTGATGTCACTTAATCTAGACTGCAGGGCTTATTAATGCTTAATTTGGATTTTTTTTTTTTTTTTTGCAAAAATTCAAAAGTGGAAATGGAGAGTTAGATTTCTCCCCTTTCCTTTAAAACCACAAGCTTTAAATCTGTAATCAATTCTTCGTTTTCATGAAACTGTTTAAGACTAATCCTCTTATACATTGTACAAATTAAAGTTACATCTGTAGCACTGTTGAATTTTTGCACTATATATATTTTTTTTTATACCATGTATCTTTCTATGTATTGGTTGTTGGGATTTGTACTATTTATTTCTGGTATTATATTTTAACTTAAATAGCTTGTAACTAAAATCTGTTCAGCCTACATGTCCCATCATGCACCAGGGGACTATAGGCCAGCCCACTGTGAACATGTGACCTATACGTTGGCGTGATTTTAACTTTATCTGCATCTAGTATTAAAGGCTTTTAATTATTTTGTATTTTTGAGTGCCTCAGTTTTTTTTGTATCTGAGACTGCTCCCTACACTGAAGAGACCAAAAGGACAATTCTGCACAATTTTTGAATATCCAAGTAGCACTCCTGCCCCCAAAGTACTGCAAACTGTAAATTCATATTCTGATTCTGAAGAAGTGTGTATTCTGGATCCAAGGGAAGTCATAAAACTCAAATAAAAGTATAAAAGAGTATCATGGTCCATGGTAGAAAAGGTCACAAAGTGTTACTGGAGACACAAAAACACGTCATGAGCACAGCAAAAACTGGAGGGTTAAAATTTCAGGGTAAAATATTTCAGAGTAAAGTGTTATTTTAACTATTTGTTTCTTTCTAGTGTTAATTCAACTTCCCCTTAAGTTCTGCTGTAAACCAGGTTGAGCCTGGTTTAATTCCTGGCGTAGACCAACCTCCAGTCTAGATTGAGTCTGGTTTTTGATCTAGCGCGAGCAGAGCCCGCTGGAAGTCGTCGTCGCATGTTTCCAAACGTCTTCCGGGTTTGTGACGTAAGTGTGAATAGAGCCTGTTTGGAAATCCGAGTGCGAAACCAAAGAGCCAATCAGGAGCGAGGCTGTTGAAGGTACACGCCCCCTCCCGCTCGTTTGGACGTGGACAGGTCCTAAGCAACAAAAAGACCGAGACAAGACCGAGACAAGACCGAGACAAGACCGAGACAAGACCGAGACAGGACCGAGACAAGACCGAGACAAGACTGAGACAGGACTGAGTCCAAGTGCCTACAAGACCGAGACAAGACCGAGACAAGACCGAGACAGGACTGAGTCCAAGTGCCTACAAGACCGAGACAAGACTGAGACAAGACCGAGACAAGACCGAGTCCAAGCACCTACAAGACCGAGACAAGACCGAGTCTAAGCACCTTCAAGACCGAGACGAGACTGAGTCCAAGCGCCTTCAAGACCGAGACAAGACCGAGACAAGACTGAGACAAGACCGAGACAAGACCGAGTCCAAGCACCTACAAGACCGAGACAAGACCGAGTCTAAGCACCTTCAAGACCGAGACAAGACTGAGTCCAAGCGCCTTCAAGAACGAGACGACCGAGACAAGACCGAGACAGGACTGAGTCCAAGTGCCTACAAGACCGAGACAAGACTGAGACAAGACCGAGACAAGACCGAGTCCAAGCACCTACAAGACCGAGACAAGACCGAGTCTAAGCACCTTCAAGACCGAGACGAGACTGAGTCCAAGCGCCTTCAAGACCGAGACAAGACCGAGACAAGACTGAGACAAGACCGAGACAAGACCGAGTCCAAGCACCTACAAGACCGAGACAAGACCGAGTCTATGCACCTTCAAGACCGAGACAAGACCGAGTCCAAGCGCCTTCAAGAACGAGACAAGACCGAGACAAGACTGAGTCCAAGTGCCTACAAGACCGAGACAAGACTGAGACAAGACCGAGACAAGACCGAGTCCAAGCATCTACAAGACCGAGACAAGACCGAGTCTATGCACCTTCAAGACCGAGACAAGACCGAGTCCAACCGCCTTCAAGAACGAGACAAGACCGAGTCCAAAAGCCTACAAGACCGAGACAAGACCGAGTCCAAGCGCCTTCAAGACCAAGACAAGACCGAGTCCAAGCACTTTCAAGACCAAGACAAGACTGAGTCCAAGCTCTTTCAAGACCAAGACAAGATCGAGTCCAAGCTCTTTCAAGGCGGAGACAAGACCGAGTCCAAGCTCCTTCAAGACTGAGACAAGTCCGAGTCCAAGCTCCTTCAAGACCAAGAAAAGACTGAGTCCAAGCTCCTTCAAGACCAAGAAAAGACTGAGTCCAAGCTCCTTCAAGACCAAGAAAAGACTGAGTCCAAGCTCCTTCAAGACCAAGAAAAGACTGAGTCAAAGCTCTTTCAAGATCGAGACAAGACCGAGTCTTAAGTGCCTTCAAGACCAACTTCCTCTAATGTTAATTCAACTTCCCTTAGTGTTAATTTGGCTCCTCCCACCCACTTCTTCAAACTCCTGTGAGAGAAGACCAGTTTGAACCAGTTTTATTCCTAATTTCATCTTAAATTAACTAAAATAAAGTGTAAAAATAAAATACATCTGTGTGTTGTTTAGATAAATCAGGATAACTCTAAAAAGTGTTTTCCGTTTACTCTCAAAACATTAATATAACTCTTGATTTCGAGGTTAAACAGGAACTTTGGTCCAGTGTTACTAAATTAACATTTCCAAAAATCAAGAGAAATGAACTCTAGAACAGACTGGACTCATATAAACTCGGATAAAATGTTAAAAAATGATTCTGTGAGAGTCAATTTTAACTCCACTTCTTGCTCTGTGCTGTGTTCATTAATTACAGTGAAGAAGGATGCAAAAAAGAGACAAAAAAAAAAAAAAAACTCTTCTATGAACAGAAGTGGCGGATTAAGTTGGGCTGGGAAATATGGAGATAAAAATAGAATCATGATCTCATTCCTGTGACGATCTGCTTTTGGGGGGAAATCGTGATCTGCTCATTTTGTCCTTGACACACACAGAACACAGACACTTCCTCCTCTGATTGGAGAACTTCAGAAAATCCACCTGGGATTTAACGATTTTGAGATAAAGTGTGAACTGTGAAGATGACAGGTGACTTTATTCATCTCTACAAACAGGCGCTTCAAAGATACTAAACGTGTTACCTGACCAGCCAGACCTACATTTGATTCCAGATTTGAAAAACTGCGATGCTGGACTTTTTCCTCTGCATACGGACTGAACCAGGACTAAAACAGAAATAAAACAGGACTAAACAAGGACTAAAGCTGGACTGAGTGAGGACTAAAGCAGGACTGAACCAGGTCTAAACCAGGACTAAACCAGGTCTCAACCAGGACTGAACCAGGTCTAAACCAGGTCTCAACCAGGACTGAACCAGGTCTAAACCAGGACTAAACCAGGTCTAAACCAGGACTGAACCAGGACTGAACCAGGACTGAACCAGGACTAAAACAGAAATAAAACAGGACTAAACAAGGACTAAAGCAGGACTGAACCAGGTCTAAACCAGGACTAAACCAGGTCTCAACCAGGACTGAACCAGGTCTAAACCAGGTCTCAACCAGGACTGAACCAGGTCTAAACCAGGACTAAACCAGGTCTAAACCAGGACTGAACCAGGACTGAACTAGGATTGAGTGTCGGAATGGGCCCGGAGATGCACCCACGTAGACCGTTGTAGACCGGGACTGAGACCGAGACCAGACTGGGACTGGGACCAGGACCGGGACTGAGACTGGGACGGGACTGAGACTGGGACTACACCGGGACTGAGACCAGGACGTGACCAGGACTGAGACCATTTTAGTCCTGGTTCAGTCCTGGTTCAATCCTGGTTCATTCCTGGTTCAATCCCGGTTCAGTCATGTTTTTGTCCTGGTTCAGTCCCGTTTTAGTCCTGGTTCAGTCCCGTTTTTGTCCTGGTTCAGTCCTGTTTTAGTCCTGGTTCAGTCCTGGTTCAGTCCCGTTTTAGTCCTGGTTTAGTCCTGTTGTAGTCCTGGTTCAGTCCCGTTTTAGTCCTGGTTCAGTCCTGTTGTAGTCCTGGTTCAGTCCTGGTTCAGTCCCGTTTTAGTCCTGGTTCAGTCCTGTTGTAGTCCTGGTTCAGTCCTGGTTCAGTCCCGTTTTAGTCCTGGTTCAGTCCTGTTTTAGTTCTGTTTCAGTCCTGGTTCAATTCGTATGCGGAGAAAAATTCCAGCATCACAGACCTTAACCCTAACGATTTGTTTTTTTCCCATTATTCATTTAAACACAAAATTGAAAAATGAAAAAAACAAATCATTATCTATGTTTTTTCAATTTGGTTTTAGAGACAAATAATGAAGAAAATAGCTGTTTTTTCATTTTCTTAATTTTGGTTTTATTTTGAAAAACGAATGAACGAATGATACACGGATTGTACTGGTTTAATACTGATTTAGTCCTGGTTTGTCCCTGCTTTTACCCTGGTTCAGTCTGGATTTAGTCCTGGTTTACACCTCCTTTAGTCCTAATTCAGTCCTGATATATTCCTGCTTTTTTGTTTTCCTTAAGATCTGGCATAAACCAGGTTGAGCCTGGTTTAATTCCTGGTGTAGACCCACCTCGGTCTAGATTGAATCTGGTTTAAGTCCTACCGCGAACAGAGCCAGCTGGAAGTTGTCGTTGTATGTTTCCAAACGTCTTCCTGGTTTGTGACGTAAGCGTGAGTAGAGCCTGTTTGGAAATCCGAGCGAGAAACCAAAGAGCCAATCAGGAATGAGGCTGTTGGATGTACACGCCCCCCTCCGCTGGCACCACTGGTTTGGAAGTGGGCGGGTTCTACACCGAGTCCAAGCACCTTCAAGACCAAGACAAGCCCGAGTCCAAGCGCCTTCAAAACCGAGATAAGACCGAGTCCAAGCTCTTTCAAGACCGAGACAAGACCGAGTGTAAGTGCTTTCCAGACCGAGACAAGACTGAGTCCAAGCTCTTTCAAGACCGAGACAAGACCGAGTGTAAGTGCTTTCCAGACCGAGACAAGACCAAGTCCAAGCGCCTTCAAGACCGAGACAAGACCGAGTCCAAGCTCTTTCAAGACCGAGACAAGACCGAGTGTAAGTGCTTTCCAGACCGAGACAAGACTGAGTCCAAGCTCCTTCAAGACCGAGACAAGACCGAGTCCAAGCTCTTTCAAGACCGAGACAAGACCAAGTGTAAGTGCTTTCCAGACCGAGACAAGACCAAGTCCAAGCGCCTTCAAGACCGAGATAAGACCGAGTGTAAGTGCTTTCAAGACCGAGACAAGACCGAGTCCAAGCTCTTTCAAGACCGAGACAAGACCGAGTGTAAGTGCCTTCCAGACCAAGACAAGACCGAGTCCAAGCTCTTTCAAGACCGAGACAAGACCGAGTGTAAGTGCCTTCCAGACCAAAACAAGACCGAGTCCAAGCACCTTCAAGACCAAGACAAGACCGAGTCCAAGTGCCTAGAAGACCAAGACAAGACCGAGTCCAAGCACCTTCAAGACCAAGACAAGACCAAGTCCAAGTGCCTAGAAAACCAAGAAAAGACAAAGTCCAAGCTCCTTCAAGACCAAGAAAAGACCGAGTCCAAGTGTCTTCTAGGCCGAGACAAGACCGAGTCCAAGCGCCTTCAAGACCGAGACAAGACTGAGTCCAAACGCAGAAGAGTCCGAGATGAGACCAAGCCCGCCCACGAGAACTACGACACTAGATTAGTCTATTATTAAAGGTGCATTGTGTAACTTTTCTGCTGGAGCGTCCGTCAAATGCTTCTCTCCATGGAGATGTTATTGCTTTGTATGATATTAAACCTTTCTGTCTTCATGGAAACCAAACCAGACCAAGTTACAGGTCAGATCTGCGGAGAGACGACCCTCAGTCACATCAGAATGTCTGTTTTTCTCGGTATTTTTGAGCTATAAAACCACCTGGAATTGAATAAATGCAAAGAAGAGCTGTTTAATGTCACACTGTGGAACATTTCAGACAGAGAAATGACACATCCATGGAAAGAAACAAGCAGGTGACGGTCGGACACCCAACTAAAAAGTTACACAAGTTACGTTTTAAGACCAAAACAAGAAAGTAGTTTCAGAGAGAGGGGTGATATTTCTATTTTTATAACGTCTATGAACGAAAAGCTGCCCAAAGTGAGTCAAAAAACAAACGAAAAGAGCTAGAAATTCAGTTTTGTGAGGAAGAAACTGCAGAAAACAGAAAAGCAGAATCAGTCGAAATTAAAACTAATCTTCTAGAGGACTAAAAATACAAATATAACCACGATCTCCTCACACAAGTCTAGTTTCACTTTCCAAAACATCGTCCCAGTGTCTGCGTTCAAAACCCGCTCTACCAAAGTGGGAGTTTGATTGACAGGTGTGGTACAGGTGAGGCCGTTACCATGCCAACGCAGAAGGCGGTGAACAGCAGGAACCAGGGCAGGTCTGTGCAGCTGCGGTCCTCCAGGGGGCGCCACTCTCGCTTAGGCCTCTGTGAGAAACAACAAAAACAGCATTATTCAAAAAAAAAAAAACAAAAAAAACACACACCAACAAGCTTCTCCACGGTCGTCGGTGATTTTAAGGAGATCCGAGCCGCACGCCGGAACGCTCACTCGCACACCTGTCTGTCGTGTTTGTGGTCGTTTTTTTAGTGTGTGACGTGAAAAATACAGCTCCGGGTTGGTCAAAAGAATCGACACGCAGACACAAAACTGCACTAAAACTGGAGTTGAAGCTTTAATAATGTTCAGAAGGCTCCTGATCGAGAACAAAGTCACGTTAAAGGAGCTCTTATCTTCTTTTGTGGGTAAATACTGAGACAAAATCTAGTATAAATGCTGTTTTATTATTGTCAGGACGTTGTTATGATGTTCTCCTGAGCCTGGTGCTGGTCAGGAGTGTGTAGCCAGACCTTTCTCTAGATGTTGGTCAGGAGAAGAGGCTTTTGTAGAACCTGGGGCTTTGTTTTCTCTGTTTTCTCTGTTTCGTTTGTGTGAGAAGGAGCGCGGAGCTGTCCATGGTGCTGTGTGCGCAGGTTTTCCTCAGACCTGCTGTTCGGACCACACACACACACACACGCACATACACACACGCACACTTATATTCAGTCATTATTATTTAACACAAAAGCGGAGAATATTAAAAAAATAAAAAATCAGATTGAGCTCGGGAGCAGAGATGAGCGCGGTGCAGTGCTCTCTTCTGCCTCTGCCTCTGCCTCTCCAGCCCCGAACAGAACCGAACCTAGCTCCTTTGTCGCGGGGAACAACAGGCCTGGCGCGCACGGACGAGGAGGGGGGGCCGACTAACGGTACCGGGCGGCGGTAATCGGATTAAGGATAATCTGGGCCCTTCAGCGCGCTCCCGAAGCCCGCTGTGAAGGGCACGCGGAGGGAGGTTCCGGTACCGGGGGAGCCGTGGGCACGTACCTCCGCGCTGCCGCAGCATCCCATCGCAGAGCCCCAGCAGAGCCACAGCCGCAGAGGGGACGGTCCGAGCGCACACGGGCCGGAGACGCGCCGGAGACGGGCCGGAGATGGGCCGAAGCACGAGCGCAATCAGGACACTGCACTTCCTGTGGCCGTCAGGCGCGCGGCCAACCACCCTCTGCGCATGCGCCCAACATGCTTTTGGACCGCTCTGGACAAAGGAGCAGCGTGCAGTACCGGCAGCGGCCACTACATGGGGTTCGACGGAGATTGGCGCTATAGAGCTGGGAGCGCTTCTGATTTAGTAAACGCCTCATTATCTTATTACAGCTCAAAACATTACTTATAAACCCACAACATATCTGGAATACAACGTTTATTTTTCTCTCAGAGGCAAATTTCACAAAATAAGGCCTCATTACCTTATTACAGCTCAAAACACAACATATAAACCCACAATATGTTTGGAATACAATGTTTATTTTTCTCTCAGAGGCAAATTTCACAAACTAACGCCTCATATCCTCATTACAGTGCAAAACACAACATATAAACCCACAACCAGTGTTGGGAAGGTGACTTTTAAAATGTATCCCCCTACAGATTACAGATTACATACCCCAAAATGTAGTTTGTAACGTAATCCATTAAATTACTTAAAGTGAGTAACGTAATCTGAATACTTTGGATTACTTGATTTGCTGTAGAGAAGCAAAAATGAAGATATCGTAACATAAGATGTTTTGTCTTTTAAAAGACAATAAAAAGCCCAGACTTTACCAAATTAAAAATATTAATGATAGAGGAGGAGGAGACACGGTCCACACAGTATGGTTTAGTCCTGTTAAATCCTGTTTTAGTCCTGTTTTAGTCCTGTCTTAGTCCTGTCTTAGTCCTGGTTTAGACCTGGTTTAGACCTGGCTTAATCCTGGTTTAGACCTGGTTTAATCCCGGTTTAGTTTCCGGCAATGAGTGGAATTACCAAGGATTTTTTATTTTTTTTTAAAAAAGGGGATATGGCCCAAAATGTGAAAACAGGAAAATACTGCTGTGTAATCCATTTATTCCAACAAAGTAACTGTAATCCAATTACTACTCATTGAAACAGTAACTATAACTGAATACAGTTACTCATAATTTGTACTCTGATTACATAACTCTGGTACATGTAATCTGTTACTCCCCAACACTGCTCACAAGATATTTGGAATACAATGTTTATTTTTCTCTCAGAGGAAAATTTCACACACTAACGCCTCATTACCTTATTACAGCTCAAAACACAACATATAAACCTGAAACATGTTTCAAATACAATGTTTTTTTTTCCCTCCCAGAGGCAAACTTCACAAACTAAACATTTGAGTTTGACAACCAACCCTGGGCTACCTCACAACGGTCACTGCACTGAGCTGAGACCTGGTAAAACTATTTAAAACTTCAAAGTTTCTGGACACTAAATCAAACTCGGATGATCCTCTCTCACACGCTGTGGTCTCATAACACATGGTATTATTTGGTAGCAACAGCAGATTTTCACTACAGGGCCGTTGTACGCACTGCACTCTCCATAGAACTCCTCGCATTTACTTCAGGAACACCTCACCCCTCTGCCCTTAACGCTGCTCTCACCTCTACAGGGCGCACAGGTGAAGGAGCCATCATATTCCTGACATCAGAGTGCAATGTGATGCCTTTTGTACTGTGTCTGTGTGGTTGATGCTGTTGTGTTTGTCTCTTCAGGGACAATAAAGTCTAAAGTCAAAGTCTCTGTTACAGACGTGATACAGTATTGTTGCTTCTTTATGTGTTGGTGAGGGTCCTTCATTCATTCTATTAGACACGATAAACAATAGTAAACACACTGTGGACATAGACCTGGACTCCACCTGCACCCGGGCCTCCCACACCTGAGCATCAGCAGAAAACTCCCAGTGCTCTCCTCAGACAAACTTCTGCAGACTTTATTCAATGAACGCATCACTATTAAAATATATAAACTGTGACCAGGAGACAATGGGCCTGTGTTTGTGGGCTAATCTAAGTTGTAAAACTAACATTGTCCAGTAGAGGGGGCTGGTGCCTCTGAGTAAAGGTGAGCCTGGCATGATGTGTTTATGGTCACTTCAAAGCAAGTTTCCCTGGAACAAATGTACAGAAAACGTAAAATTGTGCACCAATCTCTTTCACTTTACAAAGGATTTTAAATGTTTAACTCTGGACAGATACATGAATTATGATACTTAGTTTGTGCTGTAGTACTTTGTTGTTCTGTTTCTGATTTGTTTGCTTCCTCCTGCTTAACACCAGTTCATCTTTATGAAGATGAACTGGTGTTAAGATGACGCTCTGACAAAGGAATAAAGGGTAAAGCTTAAGCTTCAGCCTTCACCTTATCGGTCTGTGTATGTTAAATATGACTGTCTGTGAATTAATGTCAAAATATACCTGTGACTGAAATAAATAAATAAATAAATAAATAAATAATTCTCGTGGTGCTGAGCAGAGCGAGTAAATAGAAAAATCCATAACTAATATAAAATATTCTTTAAGATAACAAATAATGAGTTATAAACTGACTTTTCACCGTGATGAATGTTCATGTTTTACCTGCTGTGAACCAAAGCAAAGCTGCGGTGCTTTGTTTGTCAAGTAACTAATGTGAGTCAGTGTCTTTATTTATGTCAGGACTGACATCGTTAACCTGAGATGCACAAAGCCCAGGATTCACCAGGTCAGTGTGACTCCTTTAAACTTCTGAGCTTAATCAGCTTTGTGCTGGAGTGTGAGACTAAAGACCAGTAATGTGTGAGACTAAAGACCAGTCCTGTATGAGACTAAAGACCAGTCCTGTGTGACTAAAGACCAGTCCTGTGTGGGACTAAAGACCAGTCCTGTGTGGGACTAAAGACCAGTCCTGTATGAGACTAAAGACCAGTCCTGTGTGAGACTAAAGACCAGTCCTGTGTGAGACTAAAGACCAGTCCTGACTAAAGACCAGTCCTGTGTGAGAAAGACCAGTCCTGTGTGAGACTAAAGACCAGTCCTGTGTGAGACTAAAGACCAGTCCTGTGTGAGACTAAAGACCAGTCCTGTGTGAGACTAAAGACCAGTCCTGTGTGGGACTAAAGACCAGTCCTGTGTGGGACTAAAGACCAGTCCTGTGTGAGACTAAAGACCAGTCCTGTGTGGGACTAAAGACCAGTCCTGTGTGAGACTAAAGACCAGTCCTGTGTGGGACTAAAGACCAGTCCTGTGTGGGACTAAAGACCAGTCCTGCATGAGACTAAAGACCAGTCCTGTGTGGACTAAAGACCAGTCCTGTGTGGGACTAAAGACCAGTCCTGTGTGAGACTAAAGACCAGTCCTGTGTGAGACTAAAGACCAGTCCTGTATGAGACTAAAGACCAGTCCTGTGTGGGACTAAAGACCAGTCCTGTGTGAGACTAAAGACCAGTCCTGTGTGGGACTAAAGACCAGTCCTGTGTGGGACTAAAGACCAGTCCTGTGTGGGACTAAAGACCAGTCCTGTGTGGGACTAAAGACCAGTCCTGTGTGAGACTAAAGACCAGTCCTGTGTGGGACTAAAGACCAGTCCTGTGTGGGACTAAAGACCAGTCCTGTGTGGGACTAAAGACCAGTCCTGTGTGGGACTAAAGACCAGTCCTGTGTGGGACTAAAGACCAGTCCTGTGTGGGACTAAAGACCAGTCCTGTGTGGGACTAAAGACCAGTCCTGTGTGGGACTAAAGACCAGTCCTGTGTGGGACTAAAGACCAGTCCTGTGTGGGACTAAAGACCAGTCCTGTTTTATTTATTTATTTTTTTGAATGCATTTGTTATGGGTGTGTGCTTGAGTGTGTGTGTTTATGTGTATGTATGCAAATGTATGTAATTTGTATATATGTTGTTTGCATCATTATTAATGTAATTATTGTTACTTTATTTGTATTATTATTTTCTGGTCAATATTACTATTATTATAGTATTTTAACTGTATTATTATTTTTTATTTATTCTTAAAATGTTTTTTTCCCCCTTAATTTTATAAATTATTATTATTATTATTATTATTATTATTATTATTATTTTTTTTTATTTTTTTTTTTTATTAATATTTTTTTTTTTCTTTTCTTTCAGCGTCTGTTAAGGGTGGGTGTGGGGAGGGCGAATCGGGTTTTGGGAATGGGGAGGAGGGGGTTTAAATGTGGCATTTGTATACTTGTATATTTTGTGGCATTACTGTGTGGCCGTAAGACCACAATATAGGAAAAAAAAAAATACTAAAATAAATAAAATATATCTGATAAAAAAAAGACCAGTCCTGTGTGAGACTAAAGACCAGTCCTGTGTGAGACTAAAGACCAGTCCTGTGTGAGACTAAAGACCAGTCCTGTGTGAGACTAAAGACCAGTCCTGCAGTTTCATTGGCTGTTTCATTGTATTTTATTGTTAGATTTTGTTTGTGTTTTCTGTCGTTGTGACTGGTGTAATTCAGGATTATCATGTAACGTCTTCTCCCAAGTCCGTCTTTAATAAATCTCCTCTAAATCCCCCCTGGCAGTTTGTGGGACATACCCTGTAGATTCTGCAGTGGCTGTGGGTGCTGGGCTGCCGTCTGTACTCCACGTGAGGGTGGGACGAGTGGGGTGAGTGTCGGGTCTGCTCCACGTGAGGGTGGGACGAGTGGGGTGAGTGTCGGGTCTGCTCCACGTGTGGGTGGGCTGGGTGGCGAGGGTGCTCCATGGGTGGGGTGGTCAGTCTGTCCAGTCAGGGCCTCCAGATCTCTTCTTCTACTGCGGTGTTGTGAAGGATCGGACACGCCCAGCCATCGCTCCAGGGCCTGAGGAGCAGAGAGTCACATTTACAGCAGTTTAACTCTTTACATGAACATTAAAGATGCTCTGTGCCACTTTCTTGGTCGGGCACCTGTTTATTAAAGAATATTAAAGAGATGATATTAACTGCCAACACAAACATATTTAGATCACCGTGTTTCCTTTTACTGTTTTGAAAATGCTATATTCGCAGAAAAGACCATATTAATAAGCTTCACTTTAGTTTTTCCTCGCTCTGAGTCTCCCTTCCCTTTGCTCCCTGAGTTACATCACCCCCTTCAGAGCGTTATCACAACAATACCTCATCTTTAAGTTTATCTAGATTCGTAGAAGATTCACATGTGACACCTGCAGGCCAAGTTACAGAATTGGGGACAGTGAAACATTCCAGGTAATTTTTTTCTGACGACACAACCTATTCACATCAACACTTTTTGAATGCAAGTCGTAACTGGACCTTTCACGACTTTCACAAATTACGAAGCACGATCTTTTGCTTTGGAGAAATACTGCAATAAACAATAACACTGAGATTACTTTAAACCATTGACACAAAGCTGGATAATCCCAGTGAACCATTTTTAAATAAACAGCATCAGAAAAACCTTGAGCTGCAACAAATAAATTAGCCACAGAAGTTCAATCCTCTTGAGCAGGGGTGTCAAACTCACAGATTCACAGAGGCAAAAATTAAAAACCGGAACTAAGTCATGGATGAAACCAAACATTTATTGAAAAATGTAAACAACATCTGCATGTTTTCTCTTCTTTCGAGATATGTAATGTTAAAACTTTTCTTATTAAAATAAATGTTTAATAATAGTTTTGCTTAAACATTGAATCCAGAACAAGCAGAATATAAAATAATAACACAATTTTAAATAAACAGTGTCTCTATAGTCTATCTGTAGCCGGAGGACCAGCTCTAATACATATTTGATATGATCTCGTGGGCCAAATATAATTATATCGTGGGCCAAATTTGGCCCCTGGGCCTGAGTTTGACATGTCTGGTCTACATCTTAAATTTGATCATACTACACAAAAATGGTTAAAGTCTCTACACTATTGCAAAGATAAATATGGAGCATAAAAATATATTGTAAATACTGAACTAGTTTGTCTTTTCTCATTCTGACGCCTGATTTTCATAATGTACTTGATTAATTCGAAGTGAAATTAGTCCAGTGGTGGGAAAAAACTCAAGTCTGTTAAATAAAATAGATTCTTGTGAGATTTAAGCTTTGTTATAATGTTGTTACGTCCTTAAAAACAGACCTGTCTACATCTTCAGAGCTCAAAATGCACTGTTCCACCTTGTGATGTCATGAAGCGATATAGTTTTAAAGTTAACAGCTACGTTTTATCTTTTATTCAGCAAAAATTGGCAATTCCTGGACTGAAATTATCCAAATTATGAAGTAAAGTGAAGATATGATGACTTTTGAAACACAGTGGAGCACTTCCTGTACTACCATGTGACATCACAAGGTGGAACAGAGTGTTTTCTGTTTGAGAGAAAACATGTGAATGAAACAAAACACAACTCCAGGTATTTTTGAGGAAGCAACAATATAACACAGATCAGAAAACAGCGTAAATTAGATCTTTTAAAGCACAAATAGAGGTTAAAAAATACTGATGTAACTATTTAAAATAATAAAAATAATAATAAATTTAAGTTAAATAATGTTATTCAAGACACCCAAAGCTCGCAGTACTGGTAAAATACTATTGTAGCCACAGCTGCCCTGGGACAAACTGATCATCGCTGGCTCCTCCCACCACCACTCACGCCACATTCATATTAAGCGATGTGGTGAAGTGTCTTGCCCAAGGACACAACAGCAGAACTTGGTCCGGACGGGAATCGAGCCTCTGACTGAGTTTACGAGTTCATTTTGAGAGTAAAAGATTTTAAAAAGTCAAATTTAGTGATTTTTGAGAAGCTACACAATCGATTTCTTAATACTGCTGGTACTTTTACTTTCGTACTTTGTTACTTTTCACAACTGCAGTATTTTTAAGTATATTTTGTAGACTTTTCTCACCTCTGCTCAAGGCCAAAAGCTCCGTTCTGTTTAATTCCGATCAGCACCAAAGTTCAAGACAAAGACAAAATTAAATCCAGCTGCTTTTGTCGTTGAAACAGTCCGATTGTCCTGGTGGAGTCCAAGCCGAGTCCAAGTTTCAGAACAGGTTTATGGAGTCCTGTAAGATCCTACTGTGGAGAGCCATGGTCCCGTTGGCTTTAGTCCAGTTTGGTCCTGGTTCTGGTCCAGGTTTAGTCTGGCCGTAGTCCTGGTTTGCCGGTCGGGTCCGGGGTAGTCTGACTCCGGAGCCGAGCGGAGGGGAGGACAGTGGAGGCTTTGTGCTCTTGTTTATCACTGTACCAGCCAAACTCTGTCTCAGCATCAACGCACAAAACGCACACACACACACACACACACACACACACACACACACACACACACACACACTGCACACACACACACTGTACACACACACACATCCATACTATTGTGATGGACAGTTACAGTTACAACTTAGACTTAGACTCAAACTTTCCTGATCCACGAGGGAAATTATTTGAACAGCAGCTCACACATCAGTTGTAGGGAGTATTATTTATTGTAGAGAGTATTATATATCACATAAGGGTGAGTTGTTGTACAGTTGTAGGGAGTATTATATATTACATAAGGTTGAGTTGTTGTACAGCTATAGGGAGTATTATATATGTGGTACAGTTGTAGGGAGTATTATCTATTACTGTACATAAGGGTGAGTTGTAGGGAGCATTATTTGTTACATAAGGGTGAGTTGTTGTGCAGTTGTAGGGAGTATTATATATTACATAAGGTTGAGTTGTTGTACAGCTCTAGGGAGTATTATATATGTGGTACAGTTGTAGGGAGTATTATCTATTACTGTACATAAGGGTGAGTTGTAGGGAGCATTATTTGTTACATAAGGGTGAGTTGTTGTGCAGTTGTAGGGAGTATTACATATTAAATAAGGGTGAGTTGTTGTACAGTTGTAGGGAGTATATATGTTACATAAGGGTGAGTTTTTGCACAGTTGTAGGGAGTATTATATGTTACATAAGGGTGAGTTTTTGTACAGTTGTAGGGAGTATTATCTGTTACATAAGGGTGAGTTGTTGTACAGTTGTAGGGAGTATTATATGTTACATAAGGGTGAGTTGTTGTACAGTTGTAGGGAGTATTACATATTAAATAAGGGTGAGATGTTGCACAGTTGTAGGGAGTATTATATGTTACATAAGGGTGAGTTGTTGTACAGTTGTAGGGAGTATTATATGTTACATAAGGGTTAGTTGTTGTACAGTTGTAAGGAGTATTGTCTATAACATAAATTTGAGTTTTTGAACAGTTGTAGGGAGTATTATATATTACATACAGGTTAGTTGTACAGTTGTAGGGAGTATTACATATTAAATAAGGGTGAGTTGTTGCACAGTTGTAGGGAGTATTATATGTTACATAAGGGTGAGTTTTGCACAGTTTTAGGGAGTATTACATATTAAATAACGGTGAGTTGTTGCATAGTTGTAGGGAGTATTATCTGTTGCATAAGGGTGAGTTGTTGTACAGTTGTAGGGAGTATTATCTGTTACATAAGGGTGAGTTTTTGCACAGTTGTAGGGAGTATTATATGTTACATAAGGGTGAGTTGTTGTACAGTTGTAGGGAGTATTATCTGTTACATAAGGGTGAGTTGTTGTACAGTTGTAGGGAGTATTATATGTTACATAAGGGTGAGTTGTTGCACAGTTGTAGGGAGTATTATATGTTACATAAGGGTGAGTTGTTGTACAGTTGTAGGGAGTATTATCTGTTACATAAGGGTGAGTTGTACAGTTGTAGGGAGTATTATATGTTACATAAGGGTGAGTTTTGCACAGTTGTAGGGAGTATTATATGTACATAAGGGTGAGTTGTTGCACAGTTGTAGGGAGTATTATCTGTTACATAAGGGTGAGTTGTTGTTGCACATTTGTAGGGAGAAAATATGTAAATATAAACCTTGAAACAACATTATAACATGGATCAGAAAACAGGGTAATATGAGACTTTTAATGTAAAAAGACATTTTTGTACGAACATGCACTTTATACATGAGACCCCTGACCTACAGCTTGACTCAGGGTTTCTTCTCTCAATACAGATAGATACATTCAAGGAGATTGCAGCACCTGTTTATTTAGTTCTGTGTCTCTCGTCATCGGTCACTTTGCGTTTTTGTTTTTGTTTGCTATTTTGAGACACTCGTCGCCTTCGTTAATGTGTCTCTACTTTTGTGTCACTTAGATTTTACGTGACTTTGTACGAGACACTCGGCATCACGCATGACCTTTGTATGTTTGTTCATCTTGTGTTGCAGTCCTTTTGGTTCATTTCTGTACAGTTAGTTTGCTTTGCTTTGATTTCACCTCTTTATGTTCATATTTTAGTCTCGTTAAGTTTACCTTTTACATTCATGTTAATTAAACATTATTAATTTACTCCATTCTCCATCTTAGTTCTTTTCTTACTTCCTCTATCCCTAGAAGAGCTGGGCAAGAGCGTAACAACCGTACAGAAAAAAAAAAAAAAAAACATACAGAAAACTCGTCCACCCAAAAGATAAAATAGAACTTTTTTCAACTGGGTCTGTTCAATTCAGCGCTTTGTCCACGGCAATTAACTTTTTTTTAATGACTAAAAGTCCTCAGAATAGCGCTTATAAATATGAAACGGAAACTTCATTTAGAGCACGAGTGATGGTTGTAGATGTGGTTCAGTCCTGGTTCAGTCCTGGTTCAGTCCTGGTTCAGTCCTGGTTTAGTCCTGGTTCAGTCCTGGTTTAGTCCTGGTGTAGTCCTGGTTTAGTAATGGTTCAGTCCTGGTTTAGTCCTGGTTTAGTCCTGGTGTAGTCCTGGTTTAGTAATGGTTCAGTCCTGGTTCAGTCCTGGCTCAGTCCTGGTTTAGTTCTGGTTCAGTCCTGGCTCAGTCCTGGTTTAGTCCTGGCTCAGTCCTGGCTCAGTCCTGGCTCAGTCCTGGCTCAGTCCTGGCTCAGTCTTGGCTCAGTCCTGGCTCAGTCCTGGTTTAGTCCTGGTTTAGTAATGGTTCAGTCCTGGCTCAGTCCTGGCTCAGTCTGGTTTAGTCCTGGCTCAGTCCTGGTTCAGTCCTGGTTCAGTCCTGGCTCAGTCCTGGCTCAGTCCTGGTTCAGTCCTGGTTTAGTTCTGGTTCAGTCCTGGCTCAGTCCTGGCTCAGTCCTGGCTCAGTTCTGGTTTAGTCCTGGTTCAGTCCTGGTTCAGTCCTGGCTCAGTCCTGGCTCAGTTCTGGTTCAGTCCTGGCTCAGTCCTGGCTCAGTCCTGGTCAGTCCTGGCTCAGTCCTGGCTCAGTCCTGGTTCAGTCCTGGCTCAGTCCTGGCTCAGTCCTGGTTTAAGTCCTGGTTTAGCCTCTCTTCATTGTAAACGGGCTCAGGGCTGGACGTGTAGATGCATTGTGTTTTATAAGTGACTGTGCACACAAAGACGCACATAGACTCAGTGTATGGAGAGGGGAGGGGTAATGTAAGAAAGAACCACTGTGGCATCATTTTTAAGGTGCACTGTGTCACTTTTCACCATCTTGTATCTATAGAGATGCCAGAGCTTTGCTGAAATTCCCAGATTATGGCATTAAACAGGGAGCGGTGGCGGCAGGTGAGGTGGGCGTAGACAAACCCCACCAATCATGGACCAGGGCTCCCACATCAGGAATCAGGACAATCAACAAAATAAAACAAAACACACAAAACAAGTCAGAGCTGGACGACTGGGGCTGTAACAAAGATGTGGATATTGAGTTCTCATTGTCCTCTGCAATTTTTTGTTATGCCCTTGATGTACGGTAATGTGAATATGTCTACATTTTTTTTTTTTAGTAGTATTAGTAGTAGTATTAGTAATAGTAGTAGTAGTAGTAGTAGTAGTATTAGTATTAGTAAGTAGTAGTAGTAGCAGTAGTAGTAGTAGTAGTAGCAGTAGTAGTCAGTAGTAGCAGTAGTAGTCAGTAGTAGTAGTAGTAGTAGTAGTAGTAGTAGTAGTAGTAGTAGTAGTAGCAGTAGTAGTAGCAGTAGTAGTCTTAGTAGTAGTAGTAGTAGTAGTAGTAGTAGTAGTAGTAGCAGTAGTAGTAGTAGTAGTAGTAGTAGTAGTAGTAGTAGTAGTAGTAGTAGTAGTAGTAGTAGTAGTAGTAGTAGTAGTAGTAGTAGTAGTAGTAGTAGTAGTAGTAGCAGTAGTAGTAGTAGTAGTAGTAGTAGTAGTAGTAGTAGTAGTAGTAGTAGTAGTAGTAGTAGTAGTAGTAGTAGTAGTAGCAGTAGTAGTAGTAGTAGTAGCAGTAGTAGTAGTAGTAGTACAGTAGTAGTAGTAGTAGTAGTAGTAGTAGTAGTAGTAGTAGTAGTAGTAGTAGTAGTAGTAGTAGTAGTAGTAGTAGTAGTAGTAGTAGTAGTAGCAGTAGTAGTAGTAGTAGTAGTAGTAGTAGTAGTAGTAGTAGTAGTAGTAGTAGTAGTAGTAGTAGTAGTAGTAGTAGTAGTAGTAGTAGTAGTAGTAGTAGTAGTAGTAGTAGTAGTAGTAGTAGTAGTAGTAGTAGTAGTAGTAGTAGTAGTAGTAGTAGTAGCAGTAGTAGTAGTAGTAGTAGTAGTAGTAGTAGTAGTAGTAGTAGTAGTAGTAGTAGTAGTAGTAGTAGTAGTAGTAGTAGTAGTAGTAGTAGTAGTAGTAGTAGTAGTAGGAGGAGTAGTAGTAGTAGTAGTAGTTAGTAGTAGTAGTAGTAGTAGTAGTAGTAGTAGTAGTAGTAGTAGTAGTAGTAGTAGTAGTAGTAGTAGTAGTAAATTTTGTGAATCATCATGGTGAATGTGTCTGAGGATTGTTTTTTTCTATTATAAATATTAGAATAACAGTACAATCTCAAATTAAATCTCTTATTTCTTGAGTGGCTGGAGTTCGGTCTGAGCCCCGGGTCCACAGCGCGAGGAGCGAGGAGCGAGGAGCGAGGAGCGAGGAGCGAGGAGCGAGGAGCGAGGAGCGAGGAGCGAGGAGCGAGGAGCGAGGAGCGAGGAGCACCCTACGTCAGCATGACTTCACCCTGATTGGGTCATTCACATCTCATCAGCCTTCAGCCCAGTGTCCGAACCCTCCTCCTCCTCCTCCTCCGTCTTTATCCACACACACTGAACCAGCCCTCCCCTTCTCTCCCATTCACGGCTCATTGTGTGTTGTACCATTCAGATATAATAAAGCTACAGAGATCATTCTAGGGACGCACCGATACTGGTACTAGTATTGAAAATCTGCTGGTTTCATGATATCGGTTAAGACAATATCCTGGTTGGACCTTTAATCAGACGTAATATGGTGATTTACAGTCTGATTATGGCCTAGAACTTCTCATAATGTCAGTTTTTATTCATAAACTGCAAAAACTTAAGATATAATCACCTAAATCTATCAGAAAATGACTTAAAGTAGTGAAATTATTCGTCCATGCAGCAAGATAATTTTACTATCTCTACCTCTAGACTAGAATTAATCAGTTTCAGAATCAGTAAGTCGATAATAAATCTGAAAACAAGATAATTAACCTGATATAAGTTTTAAAATCTTGGCCCGATCAGAGAAATTTGCAGAGTACAAAGTCGTTCAGTTGTGATTTGAAGTTTTAAATAAAAGTTACAAAACAAAATTGAATCACTTGTGTAAAAAGTTCACAGTTTTTTAAGGAAACAAGTGACATATTTTCCATTTCTACGTTTAACTGGTTCACATATAAGTATAGATATCGGAACTGGAAAAAGCTGTATCAGTGTCTCTAATCGTCTCCATGGTAACCAAACGTAAAAGCAGGCCATGTTGGAACTGTAAAATTCATCCAGAACACGTGTAGATGGTGGATTCAGGGTTCATACTCTTTTTCTCTGACAAAATTTCAAAACTTGACTTTAATTTTTCATGACCTAAAGTGAATTTTCCATGATTTTACTGCACCGTACATGTGTAGAATTGATCAGACTTTTAGAACTAAATATAAAAGGTTTGGTTTATAGTTTTTTAACATTCAAAATCCTGTCAGTCCATCGCCTCCAAACGGTGAACCCTTATAATGTTTATGTTTACTAAAGGTGCACTGTGTAACTTTTTGTTTGGGGGAGTGTGTCAATACTCTGCCTGGAATGTTCCACAGTGTGACATTTAAACAGCTCTACCTTACATTTATTCAATTACAGGAGGTTTTATAGCTCAAAAATACCTAGAAAAACACACATTCTGAGTGTGAGCGGGGTCGCCTCTCCACAGATCTGACCTGTAACTTGGTCTGGTTTGGTCCCCATGCCACACTGTGAAATAAGGCTTTGCCATGAATTGAATTTTGATGGTGATTTTGATTTGTGTGTCAAACGATCTCCAAACTCATAATTGAGTTGAAACGATTAAAGCTTAACAAAGTTTGGGATATTTTTGTATATAAATAAGTATATTTTTTAATTTTTTTTAATATAGATTGTAGAACAGCTGGATATATAGTTTATTTTGGATACATCTATATTTTTCTATGCCTAAAGTTGTCTTATCATGTTTTATACATCGCAAAACTGCTCTAAGGTTCATATTTGTAGCCTATATTTATTTTTAATTTGACAGTTTTGTATAAATTATCAATAACAAAGTGTTTTTTAGAAAGAGAAAAGCTGAATAAATGCATTGTGTAACTTAAAAAATTATCGTCTGAATAATCGTGATTTTAAAATTTACCAAAATAATCGTGATAATGATTTTTTCCAAAATCGAGCAGCACTACTATGAAACGTTACGGACAAAGTAAAAACATCTCCATGACGAAAAGCATTTGATGAAGACTCCACCAGAAAAGTTACACAACGCAGCTTTAAGTTAACTACAGTTTTATCTTGTAATAACATGTATTGGGCTGTTTTATTTGTTCAGAAATATGTATACTATATGAACCGGATCATTTCCTTTTGGTTCCATAATAAAATGTTTTTTAAAGTTCTTTGTTTTTGTTTTTTTACTTAAGAGAAAACCGGTAATTGTAATTAATTTATACTGATAAAGAAGAAGTGAAGCTTTGTTTCAAGTGGAAAGGCCCAGTAAATAAACAAATATCACCATATCATAAATGTTTTCATGTTTAAAAAGAAAAAACATCAAAACTACAAAAACACATTTTTATTTTTCACATAGCTTAAAGCTCTGACATTACAAAAGCAATAAAACTGTACATATTTTCAGTTTTCTCTGTTAAATTATGTCTGTGTGTCTGTATAATCCCTCAGTCGTCCAGGTTGGTTCCATCGCAAAAGAAAATTTTATTCTGGTCAAATGTTTGCTTTTGTTATACAAATATAAAATAAATTCTATTAACTGGCCAAAGGTTTTAAAGTGAAGATGTCTGGATCAGTGAAACGTGTTCACTCTAAAACCTTTGACCAGGTGACAGAATTTATTTGATGTATGTATAATAACAAAAGTCTGGTGGCACATTCATGTGCTCTAGTGCTGCAAAGACACAGAATCTCATTCATGTGTCTGAGAGTAGGTTTATTGGGTTTTTTTTGCTCATAGCATTTTGTGTAATATATAATTTATACCTTAAGGACCCATATTACATTATTTTCTATGTTATAATGTTGTTTCCTCATCACAAACAGACCTGGAGTTGTGTTTTGTTTCATTCACACATGTTTAACCCTGCATGTTTAGGCTGAGTTCTTCTCTCAAACAGAAAACAATCTACATCTCCAAAGTGCAAAATGCTCTGTTCCATCTTGTGATGTCATGTGGTGATACCGGAAGTGTTTTCACTGTGTTTTCAGCCCTGGAGTTGCCAATCTCTACTGAACTGAAATTAAAAGGAGCTGTTAACCTGAAAACTACCACTACATGACATCACAACGTGCAACAGAACATTTTTGAGCTTTGGAGATGTAGACAGACTCATAATAAAGTGTTACTCAAACTAGAGCATGGACAAATATTTAGAACTTAGAACTCGGACACATCGGCACGTCAGCTGTTTCCTTTTTACAGTAAAACGACTCGCTTTGACTCTTAAGTGTTCAAAAGATCAGATACTTCAGATACATAATTTTAAATTGGAGATAACGTCGACAGGAAATAGAGTCTCTGTCACTAATCTGCAGCTTCACCTCGATCTGAGCGCTGTGTGGATGTAAACAAACACACGTGAGGAACTACTCCCACCTTTTTACTTTCAAATAACCCCTCACACTGGATTAACAGCGCGGTTTTGTGGACTAGATGTCATTTGAGGAGGACAGTTTCTTGGTTAATATGGATGAGATGCTGCAGTTTCAAATTCACCACTTAACAAGAGGTGAGTAATAAAGTCTCCTCATTATTTTTGCTTTATCCTGAGTCTGTATTTCCTGAGTCTGTCTCTGCGTCCGCTAGAGGAACACAAAATCCTACGTGTGTCATCTATGCAAACTGTGTGATTTTAACTGTGTCGGGTTCAGTCGGGTTCGAACACAAATATCTTAATTTAAAGACACTCAGTGGTTAAAATAAAATGCCTTTATTAATTTACGGGCAATGGGCAATTTACATGACACATTTCAGTCTATGGTTGTCCCCTGAGGAAAGCCATAGACTGACACGCGTTGGGACTTCGTAAGTTTTCCATTAAGACCAGTGGCCATACAAAGTCATATACAAAGCCTGATCCCGTCAGATCTCAGACGCTAAGCAGGGCCGGGCCTGGTCAGGACTTGGATGGGAGACCGCTGGGAATTCCAGGTGCCACAGGGGGGCGCCAGTAAGCAAGTAAGTATTTATATAGCGCTTTTCACAGACATTTTTTTTGTTCGCAAGCTTTACAGAGCATTATTCAGCATTATTCATTCACTCTATACCCTGGTGATGGTAAGCTACTATTGTAGCCACAGCTGCCCTGGGGCTGACTGACAGAAGCACGGCCGCCATGCCAATTGGCGTCATCGGTCCCTCCGACCAACACCATCATCATACTAGGCAATGTGGGTGAAGTGTCTTGCCCAAGGACACAATGATTGAATTGATTGTATTTAACTGACCATGACTATCAACTGTTTATGGAGACTTGTAGCATGTTTTTTTGGGTTGATGGGGGAAACCCATCCAGACAAACAGGCAAACTCCACACCGAAAGGCCTGGGCGACCCGGGGATCGAACCCAGAACCTTCTTGCTGTGAGGCATGAGTGCTAACCACTCAGCCACCGTGCCGCCAGACACAAAAACTGTCATTGTGTCCTTAGGCAAGACACTTCACCCACATTGCCTAGTATAAAAGTGATGTGTGTTTGAGAGATGGTGGTGGATGGAGGGACCGATGGCACAGATTGGCAGCCTTGCTTCAGTAAGTCTGCCCTAGGGCAGCTGTGGCTACAATACTAGTTTACCACCACTGAGTGTTGAGTGAATGAATAATGAACTGTAAAGCACTTTGGGTATCTTGAAAGGCTCTATATAAATGCAGTGATTAATTAATTAATTAATTAAGGCAGGCTGTAAATTAATAAAGGCATTTTATTTTAACCAGTGAGTGCTTTAGGTTTTTTGTATCTTTAAATTGACTTCCCTTCCTCAAAGACACCACTGTGCTCTATCTCCTGTTTATTATCCTCTGGAGGTCCAAGCGCTTCATTTGAAAAGGTTTTATACAAATATCTTGATGCCTATGGGGCTTGTGTTGGATTCGATCACTGCTCTGTCGGACACGGTTCAGGCTTGAACCGAAAAATTTGTCCTGATCCACACTCTAACTCAAACATGCGTGAATGAAACAAAACTGCTTTTTTTGATGAGGAAACAACATAAAAGCTCACAAGAGTCAATTTTGCATAATATAGGACCTTTAAAGAATTCATAATCCTGACCCAAATTGAACGCCGCAGCATCAGCGTGTCACTTCTTGCTCTTCTTCTTCCCGGCTCCTGATTGGCTGGTCAGCGGCGTCGTGGGGGGTTTGCGGGTTTTGTAGGCGGCGGACTTCTTGATGCGTGCTCCTTTCAGCGTCACCACACGGGGCAGCAGAGAGGGCGCTCGCACAGTGACCCCGCCGCCCTCCGGAGACCACACCCTCACGCTGATGACATCACCGGGAGGCGGAGTCACAGCCACCCAACCTACAGCATAGAATATGTTTAATAACTGAATAATACTTATGCCTCTTCAGTCTGATTGTACTCGGCCGGTACCTGCAGAGGAGATCTTGATGTCGACCGCGACCTCGTCAAAGCCCTTCCCTTCAATCTGGACGTCGTTGGGGATGAGTTTAGGAAAAGTCTTCATCCGCTCAGCTCCTCCCATGGGCACCTGGGGCATAAAGAAGTGGACAAAGCAATTATTTAAGGACAAAATAGCAAAATATAACAATGAGGAACATGTAGAGCGGGTTAATACAAACATTTTAAGATGAAAATGATGAGGCTCACAGCAGGAGCAGTGAGGATTTTTCTATGTAAAGTCAATTGGAACTAGAGTCGATGGAGCCGGAAGCGCCCCCTCGTTCACTTCCTGTTTGGAACACGGCAGCTAGTGTGTGGCGTGCTGCTGCCTCCAGTGGCCGATATTGATATTGAATCATTTGATACTGGTCAAATCAAATGTGCTCGTATATGAACACACGTTGCGACTCACGATATACGTGACTTTCTTAGACTCTGTCTCATACGTTTTACTCAGAAAAGGGTCTGTTGAGACATTTCTGTGTTATATAACATAGTTTGAGTGTCCAGAAAGAGGATGGGAGAGTGCAGTGTGTGTGAAAAGAGCAGGGAAGTGTGGGAGGAGCTGCTGTCTGTCTCTGCTGAAGGACAGAGCAGCACCGACACAGGAGCCTGTGCAATGCAGTGAGACTCAGGAGGAAAAGAAATCATCAAATCTTCATCAAAGAAGGAAAATTCTGACAGTGTAACTCCCCTACAGCCTGTATTAAGAGTAGACTGGCTGTATTATAAAATATAAAATAACCTGGGAAAGCTCTGCTCTTATTTTCACTGAATAAAAATTCTGTGCTGTGAATTATTGAACCAAATTAACTAAAACTCTTCTAAAACACATAAAAACTACAGCTGTACAGGAGTTCTACTGTAATATATTGTATAATGTTTGATTAACATCATGGTGTTATAATATTATACTCAATAGCAGAAAAAATTACATGAGATTTTTTTTTTGGATCTTCAAACGTATCGAATCGATATCATGACCGTGTATTGAGATACGTATCGAATCGTGGGAAAACCATATCGTTGCATCCTTAGTGGCCACTGGAATTTCAAGTACTACGTGACATCACAAAGGACTTCCCTTGTTACCATAGTCCATCCATCCATCCATCCATTTTCGTCCGCTTATCCGGGGCCGGGTCGCAGGGGCAGCAGCCTAAGCAGGGACTCCCAGACTTCCTTCACCCCAGACACGTCCTCCAGCTCCTCCGGGGGGACCCCGAGGCGTTCCCAGGCCAGCCGAGAGACATAGTCCCTCCAGCGTGTCCTGGGTCTTCCCCGTGGCCTCCTCCCGGTGGGACATGCCCGGAACACCTCCCGAGGGAGGCGCCCAGGAGGCATCCGGAACAGATGCCCGAGCCACCTCAACTGGCTCCTCTCGATGTGGAGGAGCAGCGGCTCTACTCCGAGCTCCTCACCCTATCTCTAAGGGAGCGCCCAGCCACCCTACGGAGGAAACTCATTTCGAGCGCTTGTATCCGCGATCTCGTCCTTTCGGTCACTACCCAGAGCTCATGACCATAGGTGAGAGTAGGAACGAAGACTGACCGGTAAATCGAGAGCTTCGCCTTTCGGCTCAGCTCCCTCTTCACCACAACGGTCCGATACAGCGACCGCATCACTGCCGAAGCTGCACCGATCCGCCTGTCAATCTCACGTTCCGTCCTTCCCTCACTCGTGAACAAGACCCCGAGATACTTGAACTCCTCCACTTGTTACCATAGTTTATACAATTAAAATACCACATGCACAACTGCACAAAACAAAAAAGTGGATTTAGTGGTCGGGGTCTAGTTCGGGGTCAGTTCAGTCTGCTTTGTGAAATAAAGCCATTATGTTCTACTGTTTCTCTAAAGCCATAAAGCTGGTCACATACTATGAGAAAACTACCGTATTTTCCGGACTATAGGGCGCACTCTTAAACCTCCAACCCCATCAAAAAACGACTGCACGCCCCACAATCCAGAGCACCCTATGCACGAATCCACTCGGGTGTCCCAGCACGACTTCAGTAAACTACAAAGCCGCAACACCCGCAGCAAACGCAAACACACACGGAGACCGCACAGAGAAAAACACCCACAGACACACTCATCACTCCACGCTGACAAGGAACGTAAGGGAGGTACGAACCGAAAAAGCGAGTGCAATGTGCCACTTCTAGACACAACTGAACAACTGAGTCACTGCAAACACGCCGACAATCCAGCGGTCCCAGACAGCACCCTCCCTACACGCCACAACTGAACAAAGCCCAGAGTCACCGTGAACGAACAAACAAACAAAACCACTGACCCATCCAACTGTTGTGTTTCCTTTAAAGTCCAGTGCGGTTTATTTGTGAAAAAAAGTTCGAAAATAGACCATTTACTGACAGTGCGTTTTATAATCTAGAGCTCCTAATAGTGCGGAAAATACGGTAACTGTCGTAAAATTGACTGT
This sequence comes from Boleophthalmus pectinirostris, assembly GCF_026225935.1. Lineage (NCBI taxonomy): Eukaryota > Metazoa > Chordata > Actinopteri > Gobiiformes > Gobiidae > Boleophthalmus > Boleophthalmus pectinirostris. The sequence goes on from NW_026571299.1 coordinate 8,547,147, forward strand.
AACAATTTCTTGTGTACAGATGAGTTACCCCGAGCAGCTTCTCCCCTGCGTGTTTCTCGTAAACGCCGTCCGCCCTCTCCACGCTGGACACGTGCACCGGGACGTCTTTAGAGACCAGAACCGAGAACCACACCGACTTGGGGCCCTGAAACACCAACAAATGGATTTAGAACAAGGCCTGAAGAACCCAGTGTAAGTCGGGTTTAAACCAGGACTTTGAAGGGACTCACGCTGATGAAGTCGATGCGCACCAGCCCTCCCACAAACAGACAAGAACCTGGTCTGAGCACGAAAGTCCGAGGAACCAGGGCCTGGACCGGGACCACGGAGCGGATCTCCTGCTCCGTCAGCAGCTTCAGCATCTGCAGCACGACACGAGGAACACACCTTAGCATCTTCTGACCACTTATGTCCACACCTTATCATCCTCATGACCTTATATGTCCACATGGCACATACCTCAATGTCTTATCAAAAATATTATTCTTAAATTCATACCACTTATTCACCCAAAGGACTTAATAAATAAATGTGACATGCCTAATCTAATCAATCCTATTCATGAAACAAAGATCTGTCCTTCTCCTTTCTGCTTATCCTCCTCTGCTCACATTTTTCATCTGCTCCTCCTAATCTGCTCTTCCTCCTCCTCTGCTCACACTTCTCCTCTGCTCTTCTTCCTCTGCTCTGCTCCTCCTCTCCTCTTCCTCCTCCTCTCCTCTCCTCCTCCTCTCCTCTGTTCCTCCTCCTCCTCTCCTCTGTTCTTCCTCTACTCCTCCTCCTCTCCTCTGTTCTTCCTCCTCTGCTCCTCCTCTCACTCTGCTCGTCTCTTACATCTTGTTCTTTGAGGATTCCTGGAGTGTCGTAGAGCCAGTGCGCGTCCTTCGCCAGGTGTGGAGCCAGTTCCTCTTCAATTTTCTCTGCAACTAAACAAACACACAATATAAACCAGATCTAAACCAGGACTAAACCAGGACTAAACCAGGACTAAACCAGAATTCCCACCTGGTCTGGTCATGAGTCCATCTTCTGTTTCTCCAAACGCCAGCAGGTCTGGATCAAACTCGATCTCTGTGGGTTTGGAGATGTTTTTGAATGTTCTCCCGACATTACCTGGAATAAAAACAGATCACAGCAACGAGGCGAGAGTTAAACTCTGCTGCCTTTGGCACCGTTCAAAAACATCTGGACGACATGGCAAACATCATATAAATATAAAATCATATAAAAATCAAATTGTGATCTGGTCTTTAAACATTCTGAGTGAAATAAACCTTTCAATTAAAAATAGCAAGGGATGTGCAATTACACAGAACAAGATTTGCAATTTACCATTTATTTGAGAAATAACTGCAGTTAGAGTGACTTTTTAATTGTTACAAACACAGATGCTCAGAGCAGTCGACCATCTTGACTCACTATTGTAGTGTTACTGACCTTTGACCTATGACCTGTGGAAGCTGTAATCATGGTACCGGAACTTAATCAAGAAAATGTTCATGAAACAAAGTAGTTTGGACTAGATAATTTCTTTAACACTCTGGAGGAGCCTCTCTGTGTTTCACGGCCCTTCTCCCATTTCCTTCAGCTCCCTAGTTTGGATCTGTCACCTCAAATTCAGATTTATTGATTTGTGTTCTGCAGAGACATTTGCTGTTCATGCTCTCACACAAAGACACTTTCAAGGAATTATTGATAAACTATTGATTGAAATAAGTTCAGATTGAACTGACTATAATCAACACGAATAAAAGAATACTACTGGATTTTGATCGAACAATCTCTAAATCTCACGCCAACAGACTTTCTCCAGAGAAAGATGAGGAATGAACAATTCATTCTATGAACAGTCCCAATGTGTTTTAATATTGATTTGTAAATATGAATATTCTTTTATTGGTGTATAACGGTTAATAGTTCACAGTGCGATTGTTAGAGGAAACTCACATTCTTTGCTTCATCCCCCACACAACTCACACCTCATTGGTAACATTTCCCGCGAAACTTAGTGGGCAGTCACAAAGGACTCTTATCTTTGTGACACCAAACCAGTTCAGGAAGTTCAGGGAGGTAGAGAAAGTTAGAGAGGAGAGAGAGTTAGAGAAACACTACAGCTTTAACAAAGACATTACACAACAGACAACGCCCGAGAAGTTCTCTCTCCATTTAAATTTTGCACCCATTTTTTAAAGTGTTTTATCCAAATTTCTGTGAGCTGATCTGACCGAAAGCTTTCATATTCTTCCAAATTTAAATATTTTCATTTTTGCAGCCAGTAGTCTTTGATTTGATTGATTGATTGGGCTTAATCAGTGATCAGCGCTGTTTGGACCTCATGGGCACTAGAAAGGTGTCCTATTACTAGTTCTGTTTAGATCACATGGCCTTCATCCGTTTCATCGCTTTTGATTCTTCAGAAGCGACATCCTGAGAAACTCAAACCTTCATTGGACCTATCAGGACCACATGATGACTGAACAACATCCACAACCCTGGGTTATATGTGCACTGTCACAGAACGGCTTAATTGATCAATCTAGACTCAACACATAACTTTAGATAACTTTTAAAAAATGTACTTAACCTCCAATCCTTAGACATCAGCCTATGAAGACCTACACTCATTTAAATATTTGTTAAGTAAGTAGAAAGTAAGTTTTTATTTTTTATGGTTGGAAAGTTATGCGTGGTTCTATAAAACATATTCCCATGTGTCGTATACGTCCTCTATATGAAGTATATGTTAGACCTTCCAGAATAAATGCTTCTAATTCACTGGGCATTTCCACGTACCTGAAACGTACCCGTGCCCCTGGCCCCTCCTCTCCTCTGTACCCGCTGTAGTACCAGGTGTATTATCAGGTGCAGTACTCTGGAGCAGCAGGGCTTCCTCCTTCAGTCTCTGCTGGCGTCGGAGGAGT
>NW_026571299.1:8555067-8632567 GCF_026225935.1 Boleophthalmus pectinirostris
AGTTTAGGTCCCGAGTTTAGGTCCCGAGTTTAGGTCCTGAGTTTAGGTCCTGAGTTTAAGTCCTGAGTTTAAGTCCTGAGTTTAGGTCCTGAGTTTAGGTCCTGAGTTTAAGTCCTGAGTTTAAGTCCTGGTTTAAGTCCTAGTTTAGGTCCTGAGTTTAGGTCCTGAGTTTAGGTCCTGAGTTTAAGTCTTGGTTTAGTCCTGAGTTTAGGTCCTGAGTTTAAGTCCTGAGTTTAAGTCCTGGTTTAGTCCTGAGTTTAGGTCCTGAGTTTAGGTCCTGAGTTTAAGTCCTGGTTTAGTCCTGAGTTTAGGTCCTGAGTTTAGGTCCTGAGTTTAGGTCCTGAGTTTAGGTCCTGAGTTTAAGTCTTGGTTTAGTCCTGAGTTTAGGTCCTGAGTTTAAGTCCTGAGTTTAAGTCCTGGTTTAGTCCTGAGTTTAGGACCTGAGTTTAGGTCCTGAGTTTAAGTCCTGGTTTAGTCCTGAGTTTAAGTCCTGAGTTTAAGTCCTGAGTTTAGGTCCTGAGTTTAAGTCCTGGTTTAGTCCTGAGTTTAGGTCCTGAGTTTAGGTCCTGAGTTTAAGTCCTGAGTTTAAGTCCTGAGTTTAAGTCCTGAGTTTAAGTCCTGAGTTTAGTCCTGAGTTTAGGTCCTGAGTTTAGGTCCTGAGTTTAGGTCCTGAGTTTAAGTCCTGAGTTTAGGTCCTGAGTTTAAGTCCTGGTTTAGTCCTGAGTTTAGGTCCTGAGTTTAGGTCCTGAGTTTAGGTCCTGAGTTTAGGTCCTGAGTTTAAGTCCTGAGTTTAAGTCCTGAGTTTAAGTCCTGGTTTGGTCCTGAGTTTTAGGTCCCGAGTTTAGGTCCCGAGTTTAGGTCCCGAGTTTAGGTCCCGAGTTTAGGTCCCGAGTTTAGGTCCTGAGTTTAAGTCCTGGTTTAGGTCCTGAGTTTAAGTCCTGAGTTTAAGTCCTGAGCTTAGGTCCTGAGTTTAGGTCCTGAGTTTAAGTCCTGAGTTTAAGTCCTGGTTTAAGTCCTAGTTTAGGTCCTGAGTTTAAGTCCTGGTTTAGTCCTGAGTTTAGGTACTGAGTTTAGGTCCTGAGTTTAGGTCCTGAGTTTAGGTCCTGAGTTTAAGTCCTGAGTTTAAGTCCTGGTTTAGTCTGAGTTTAGTCTGAGTCTGATTTAAGTCCTGAGTTAAGTCCTGAGTTTAAGTCCTGAGTTTAAGTCCTGAGTTTAAGTCCTGAGTTTAAGTCCTGAGTTTAGGTCCTGAGTTTAGGTCCTGAGTTTAGTCCTGAGTTTAGGTCCTGAGTTTAAGTCCTGAGTTTAGGTCCTGAGTTTAAGTCCTGAGTTTAGGTCCTGAGTTTAAGTCCTAGTTTAGGTCCTGAGTTTAGGTCCTGAGTTTAGGTCCTGAGTTTAGGTCCTGAGTTTAGGTCCTGAGTTTAGGTCCTGAGTTTAGGTCCTGAGTTTAAGTCCTGAGTTTAGGTCCTGAGTTTAGGTCCTGAGTTTAGGTCCTGAGTTTAAGTCTTGAGTTTAAGTCCTGGTTTAGTCCTGAGTTTAGGACCTGAGTTTAAGTCCTGAGTTTAAGTCCTGGTTTAGTCCTGAGTTAAAGTCCTGAGTTTAAGTCCTGAGTTTAAGTCCTGAGTTTAGGTCCTGAGTTTAGGTCCTGAGTTTAGGTCCTGAGTTTAGTCCTGAGTTTAAGTCCTGAGTTTAAGTTCTGGTTTAGTCCTGGTTTACTCACAGTTTTTCTGAAGTGCTCCTGGTCGAGCGTGACCTCCAGGAGCTGCTGGTGGTGCGTGAGGAGGTGACAGCGCTGGCACATACTCGGCTCTGAACTGGACTTGGGTTTGCCTTTGGTCTTGCCCTGTTTCTGGTCCTGGTCCTGGCTCTGGCCCTGGTCCTGGTTCTGGTCCTGGAGGTTCTTGAAGAGGTGTGGAGGCAGGAACCCCGGGACCACAGGGTCGACAGTCTGCAGCAGAGCCCCACAGCCAGAGCAGGGGACGGACGAGAACCCAGCACTTGGGTCTAGACCTGGATCTGGACCAGGATCTAGGACAAGACACAAACAGACTGATAAATAAACAAATAACCACCCAGACAAAAACATACTCCAGTCATACAGGACATAGTACTTGTTGTCTCCTGTCCCAGAGGCTGTAGAGATATAACGAACCAAAACAAAAAACTCTTCATTATAAAACCAACTCATAATTTTATCATCTGGCAACCAAAATACATCAGGGTTTGAAGACTTTATAGCAGTAAATAAAATAAAAGGTGGAGATGTGACCTTGTCAAAACTCTGATCTCATCAGATCTCAGAAGCTCAACAGGGTCTGGTTAATACTTGGATGGGAGACACTGGGAAAATCAGGTGCCACAGGGGGGCGCCAGTCACAAAAACTGTCGTTGTGTCCATAGGCAAAACACTTCACCTACACTGTCTGAGTGTTGGTGGTGGTTGTAGGGACCGATGGAGCAGATTGGCAGCCTTGCGTCCGTCAGTCTGCCCCAGGGCAGCTGTGGCTATAATAGTAGCTTACCACCACCGGGTGTGGAGTGACTGAATACTCTTCTATAAAGCGTCTTTTAGTGTCCAGAAAAGTGCTACATAAAACGAAAGCATTATTATTATAAATCAGAATTGAGTGGACAGTAAAGAACAAAAAGAAACTCATCGTCTCCCACCCCCAGGTCACAGGGAGCAGACTCACTCCTCCTCAACATTGCCTTTCTACAAATGTCAAATTTCCATTATTTTTTGAAGGTGGACATCAGTAATTAGGATTACACTGCTTTCCATTTCTACAAACATAGTTTAAAGACTACTACTACTACTACTACTACTACTACTACTACTACTACTACTACTACTTCTACTACTACTGCTACTGTACATGTTCAAATCAATCTAGCTTTTACTGAAAACAATTCAAATTTGTTTTCAAATTATTCTTACTTACAAAAACATTGGGCAATAATGCCCATTTAATTATTTCTTAATTTAGTATTTTGGTTCCAACATGATTCTCCAATCAGAAAACAGAATGAACCTCACACGAGTCTCTCATTTGTGTTGCCAGTTTCCATACTGAAATCCAGGTGGTTTAAACCTAAAATGCCTCTCTCAGATCTGAACCCTAACCTAAACCTGCAGCCAATCATGACTCAGTGCTAGTGCAGCCTCTGCAGCTCAGGGAGGGAATTCTGGAGGTTCTGAGTGTTCACACGAGGCCTGAACATAAACTGAGACTGAAACAAACTTGGACGGACGTGTCTCTGTCTGCAGGTTTAGGCTCTGGAAACACAGGACAGGTTCAGCTGTGACTGTAGAAGTGTTGTCGTGATACTAACATTTCAAACGTGATTTCAAAATGAAGGAAAAGGCTCAATACTAGACACAAATTTCACAACCACAATGATGGAAAAAATTACTTATAACAGAATAGAAATTTCAGCACAAAATAAAAGTCTTTTCTTTAGGTTCCCATGTGGTTCTATTCAAACTTAGTACATTGTCTCTTGAGTCTGATCTAAGCTGCGTGTGTTTTGTTTTGATCTGTACCTGGTCTCAGATTTGGACCTGGGGAGTCGTGGAAGTGGATCAGGTCCTGGTTCTGGTCCTGGTCCTGGTTCACCATGGACTTCAGAGCCTGCAGCTGCCGTTCCAAGCCCCGCCTCTTCCTGTGTGTTGGGGTCACGGGGTCACAGGGCGTCAAAGGTTCAGGGTCAGGAGGCAACTGGAACAAATCTGGACCAGAGACAGAATATCAATATCGTTTGGTTGGGGGTCTGTCACCTTCTTGTTTCCATGGATACGCCATTGCTCTGCCTGGAATGTTCCACAGTATGACATTAAACAGCTCTACTCTACATTTATTAAATTACAGGTGGTTTTGTAGTTAAAAAATACCAAGAAAAACAACATTCTGACTGTGAGCGGGGTCGCCTCTCCACAGATCTGACCTCGAACTCTGTCTGGTTTGGTCTCCATGAAGATAGAAAGATTTAATGATGTTGGTCTGAGTTGAAGCTTAAATTACCAATATCGAAAACAGGTCTAGACCAGGACTAAACCAGGACTAAACCAGGACTAAACCAGGACTAAACCAGGTCTAAACCAGGTCTAAACCAGGACTAAAGCAGGTCTAAACCAGGACTAAAGCAGGTCTAAACCAGGACTAAACCAGGTCTAAAGCAGGTCTAAACCAGTACTAAAGCAGGTCTAAACCAGGACTAAACCAGGACTAAAGCAGGTCTAAAGCAGGTCTAAAGCAGGACTAAAGCAGATCTAAACCAGGACTAAACCAGAACTAAAGAAGGTCTAAACCAGAACTAAAGAAGGTCTAAACCAAGTCTAAAGCAGGTCTAAACCAGGTCTGAACCCGGTCCAAACCAGGTCCAAACCAGGAGTAAATCAGGACTGAACCAGGACTAAACCAGGATTAAAGAAGGACTAAGGCAGGACTAAAGCAGTTCTAAACCAGGTCTAAACCAGGACTAAAGCAGGTCTAAACAAAGCAGGACTAAAGCAGGTCTAAAGCAGGACTAAAGCAGGTCTAAAGCAGGTCTAAACCAGGACTAAAGCAGGTCTAAACCAGGACTAAAGCAGGTCTAAACCAGGACTAAAGCAGGACTAAAGCAGGTCTAAACCAGGACTAAAACAGGTCTAAACCAGGACTAAACCAGGGACTAATGAAGGTCTAAACCAGGTCTAACCAGGACTAAACCAGGACTAAACCAGGTCTAAACCAGGTCTGAAGCTCCTCACCTGTCAAGTCCGGGTCCTGGTCTTGTTTGGGGTCCACACAGTCCTCAAAGACAAACTGCTCGGTGAGTGCGGGGTCCACGGTGCAGCTGTGTCCGTGAGTCCGGCCGCCGAGGCTCCGGAGACGGCCGTGGGAGAGCGGCGCCCCGCGGTGCAGAGACCTCCGGGACGCGGCGCTCACACAGGCGCGCAGGCCGAGCAGCGAGGCCCGAAGCCCCGGGAGCATGGTCCGGGTCTGGTCCGGGTCAGTCCGGGTCAGATCGGTCAGAGGTAAACAGCACGAGCACCGCTACAGGAGGAGCACGTGAACTCTGTTCTTCTTCAGAGCGAGAAGGTCAAGGAAGGAGCGCTCCACCGCCACCGTCTGGACAGGAATGAACACTGCATCTTTCTGCGTATTTTTTAAATTAATTAATTTATTTTATAAGTTAAAAAAAAAAAAAGAAAAAAAAAAAGAAAAGAAAAATAGCATTCCATAAAATAAAATAAAATAAAATAAATACAATTAAATTTTACACAGAAAATAATTATAAATAATGATTACCTTAAAAACACCCCAGCAGTCTTGTTTCTTCATTGACGAGAGGCTGAGGTTGGCTCAAATTTAGACAAACTTTACTGATCCACAAAGGAAATTATTTTATTATTTTTATTATTTTTAATTATTATTTGGACACTGTAGCTCACACATCACAATACATTATAATAACAAAAAGTAAAAATTATTAACGGTAATAATGAATTCTAAGTAGCAAAAATGAGCAAGAGACTGGTGTGAAATAAGACAGAATTGTAAATGTAAAAGTGAAAATAAAATAGAAAAATAAGTTACAAAATATAAAATCTCAGCTATATACAAGAGGTCATAGGAAGACAAGTTGTAGGGAGTATTATCTGTTACATAAGGGTGAGTTGTTGTACAGTTGTAGGGAGTATTATCTGTTACATAAGGGTGCGTTGTTGTACAGTTGTAGGGAGTATTATATATTACATAAGGATGAGTTGTTGTACAGTTGTAGGGAGTATTATATAGTTATACAGTTGTAGGGAGTATTATCTGTTACATAAGGGTGAATTGTTGTACAGCTGTAGGGAGTATTATATGTTACATAAGGGTGAATTGTTGTACAGTTGTAGGGAGTATTATATGTTACATAATGGTGAGTTGTTGCACAGTTGTAGGGAGTATTATCTGCTACATCAGGATAAGACATAGTACAGTTGTAGGGAATATTATCTGTTACATAAAGGTGAGTTGTTGTACAGTTGTAGGGAGTATTATCTGTTACATAAGGGTGAGTTGTTGCACAGTTGTAGGGAGTATTATGTGTTACATAAGGGTCAGTTGTTGTACAGTTGTAGGGAGTATTATCTGCATACTGTTTTCTCTTTTGATATCACATTTTGTATTTTATTGCACTGATTTATTATAATTTCATATAGCAAAATTCATTCAAGTAAGCAAAATTATATATTTAACTGTTTTTTTTTTGTTTTTTTTTTGCATGACTAAATTCCAAGTAAATCAGTAAACCCAGTAACAGTGAGAGCTCCTGTCCCATAGAGGATCTCTGACCACTCCTCCTGTGGTCACCTTTTACCTCCACAGGCTCTGGACTAAACTGGGTCTGAATCAAGATAAAAACCAGAGCTATTTGTGATAGCTCCAAGACAGAAACTGTTTTAAACCAGGACTAAACCAGGACTCAACCCGGTCCCGAAGAGCCATGATGCAGTGGTCCAAGCTGGGACGAGTTCTGCTGCAAAAACAGGTACCCAGGCACCAAAAGTATCATCGTTTAAATCAGTTTTTAAAGCCAATTTGTATCTGTTGGTCTTCATTTAGCTGGTTTTATATTGATTTTATTTCTTGTTTCTTTTTATTTATTATAATTACTTGAATTGTTTGCATCATGGTCTGTTTTTATGCATTTGTGGTTTGTACAAAACTTTGTAAACTTTGTAAATACAGATCAATATTTATTTTTAGACACACACAAACACCCAGGCAGAAGTAAATCAAATCAAATCTAAACCAGGTCTAAAGCAGGTCTAAACCAGGTCTAAAGCAGATCTAAAACAGGTCTCAAGCAGGAGTAAAGCAGGAGTAAAGCAGGACTAAACAAAGACCTAACAAGAACTAAACCAGGACTAAAGCAGGACTAAATGAGAACTAAACAAGAACTAAAGCAGGTCTAAACCAGGACTAAACCAGGACTAAAGCAGGAATAAACCAGGGCTAAACCAGGTCTAAACAAGAACTAAACCAGGTCTAAAGTAGGACTAAAGAAAGACTAAACAAGAACTAAACCAGGTCTAAACCAGGACTAAACCAGGACTAAAGCAGGACTAAACCAGGGCTAAACCAGGTCTAAACAAGAACTAAACCAGGTCTAAACCAGGATTAAACCAGGACTAAAGAAAAATTAAACAAGAACTAAATCAGGACTAAGGCAGGACTAAATAAGGACTAAACAAGAACTAAACCAGGTCTCAACCGGGTCTAAACCAGGTCTAAACCAGGCCTAAACCAGGACTAAACCAGATCTAAAGCAGGTCTAAAGCAGGACTAAACAAGAACTAAAGCTGGTTTAAAGTAGATCTAGACCAGGACTAAACCAGGTCTAAACCAGGACTAAATAGTAAAATACTATTGTACTGCATAGGTTGTGTGGTTAAACATAAACAGCAGCACAGAGTCCAAAGACCAACTCAGACCACCTCATGAGTCCTACAGAAAATACACAACTACGGCAGGATTGAATATTCACTAGTCCAAGTTTATTGTTTAGACCTGGTTTAGTCCTTGTTTAGACCTGGTTTAGTCCTAGTTTAGACCTGGTTTAGGCCTAGTTTAATCCAAAGTCCTTCTGTATTTCGGTTTAATTTTCTAACAAAACAGAGCATTTCCTCGTGAGCAGTGAGACTTGTGGTTTTCCTCAGGTCCAGATCCGGTCCGGGTTCTGCTCCTGGGCCCAGTCCTCAGACCGGGCCCTGTACGAGTTCCGGGTCTATGACGTCCAGCCGCACCTGTACACGCGCTTCCTCCAGTTGACCAATCAGAAGATCCACCTGAGGACCGCCCACTCCCAGCTCATCGGGTACTGGAGCGTCGAGTACGGAGCCCTAAACCAGGTCTTCCACATCTGGAGATACGGTACTAAACCAGGACTAAACCAGGACTAGACCAGGACTGAACCAGGACTGAACCAGGACTAAACCAGGATTGAACCAGGACTAAACCAGGACTAAACCAGGACTGAACCAGGACTGAACCAGGACTAAACCAGGATTGAACTAGGACTAGAACCAGGACTGAACCAGGACTAAACCAGGACTGAACCAGGACTAAACCAGGACTAAACCAGGACTAAACCAGGACTAAACCAGGACTGAACCAGGACTGAACCAGGACTAAACTGGGACTAAAACCAGGACTAAACCAGGGTTGAACCAGGACTAAACCAGGACTAAACCAGGACTAAAACCAGGACTAAACCAGGACTCCAGGAACCAGGACTAAACTGGGACTAAACCAGGACTGAACCAGGACTGAACCAGGACTAAACCAGGACTGAACCAGGACTTAACCAGGACTGAACCAGGATTGAACCAGGACTAAACCAGGACTAAACCGGTACTAAACCGGTACTAAACCAGGACTAAATCAGGGCTGAACCAGCTTTGAACCAGGACTGAACCAGGACTAAACCAGGACAAAACCAGGAGTAAACCAGGATCAAACCAGGACTAAACCAGGACTAACCAGGACTAACCAGGACTAAACCAGGACTAACCAGGACTAGAACCAGGACTAAACCAGGACTTGAACCAGGACTAAACCAGGACTAAACCAGGACTGAACCAGGACTAAACCAGGACTAAACCAGGATAAACTAAAACCAGGACTAAATCAGGGCTGAACCAGCTTTGAACCAGGACTGAAACCAGGACTAAACTGGGACTAAACCAGGACTAAACCAGGGTTTGAACCAGGACTAAACCAGGACTAAACCAGGACAAAACCAGGACTAAACCAGGACTAAACCAGGATCAAACCAGGACTAAACTGGGACTAAACCAGAACTGAACCAGGACTGAACCAGGACTAAACCAGGACTGAACCCAGACTAAACCAGGACTAAACCAGAACTGAACCAGAACTGAACCAGAACTGAACCAGGACTAAAACAGGACTAAACCAGGACTAAACAGGACTAAACCAGGACTAAAGCAGGACTAAAGCAGGACTAAACCAGGACTGAACCAAGACTAGACCAGGACTAAACCAGGACTAAACCGGGACTAGAAATAAACCGATATATTGCGCCGATATTTGCACTTTTTAGCGTATCCGTTATCGGCGCAATAAATCAGCGGTACATATTGGCCCAAAAATATCAGCAGAGTCTTTGGACATATCGGTCGATTTCTAGACTAAACCAGGACTGAACCAGGACTAAACCAGGTCTACTTTTACTCGAGTACTTCTGTATCCCCTCAGAAAGTTACTGTCAGCGTGCGGCGGTGAGGTCGTCGCTGGCGCAGGATCCTGATTGGCTGGAGCAGTACATCTCCAAGGCCATCCCCATGCTCACCAAACAGACCAACGAGGTGGCCCGCCTTTTACCCTGGCAAACGATGCAGGCCCCACCCTCAGAGGGGGGCGTGTTCGAGCTGCAGCGTTTCCACATGAGGCCTGAGGGGTGGGGCCTCTGTGAGCAGGGCCTGAAGGACTACATACAATCCCAGAATGCACCTGGCCTCGGAAAAGCCATCGGAGCCTTCAGCAACGACGTCGGACAGAGCCACACCGGTGAGAACATGGACCTGGACAGGACCCGGTTTAGTCCTGGTTTAGTCTTGGTTTGGCTCTGGTTTAGTTTTGGTATAGACCTGGTTTAGATCTGGTTGAGTCCTAGTTAAGCACTGGTTGGATCCTGGTTTAGTCTTGGTTTAGTTCTGGATTAGTCCTGGTTTCATCTTGGTTTAGTCCTAATTTAGCCCTGCTTTAGTCCCGGCTTTGGTCTAGTTTTGGTCTGGTTTAGTCCTGGTATAGATCTGATTTATTCCTGGTTTAGTCCTAGTGTAGCCCTGGTATAGTCCTGGTTTCGATTTGGTTGAGTCCTGATTTAGTCCTGCTTTAAACTCAATTTAGCTCTGGTTTAATCCTGTTTAGTTCTCGTTTAGATCTGGTTTAGTCTTGGTTTAGTCCTGGTTTAGTCCTGGTTTAGTCCTGCTTATGTCCTGGCTTTGGTCTGGTGTTGGTCTGTTTTAGTCCTTGTATAGACCTGATTTAGTCCTGGCTGAGTCCTGATTTAGTACTGGTTTAGATTTGGTTGAGCACTGGTTGGATCTTGGTTTAGTCTTGGTTTAGTTCTGGTTTAGTTTTGGTTTAGTCCTGGTTTAGTCATGCTTTAGTCTTGTCTTTGGTCTAGTTTTGGTCTGTTTTAGTCCTGGTTTAGATTTGTTTTAGTCCTAGTTTAGCCCTGCTTTAGTCCTGGTTTTGGTCTGGTTTAGTCCTGGTTTAGATTTGGTTTAGTCCTTATTAAGATCTGGTTTTGCCCTATTTTAGATCTGGTTTAGCCCTGGTTTAGTCGTGGTTTAGTCCTAGTTTAGCCCTGGTTTAGTCCTGGCTTTCGTTTGGTTTTGCCCTGGTTTTGCCCTGGTTTAGTCCTGGTTTAGTCCTGGTTTTGCCCTGGTTTAGATCTGGTTTAGCCCTGGATTAGTCCTGGTTTAGTCCAGATTTAGACCTGGTTTAGCCCTGGTTTAGATCTGGTTTAATCCTAGTTTAGCTCTTGTTTATTCCTGCTTTAGTCCTGGCTATGGTTCTGGTTTTGGTCTGGTTTAGTCCTGGTTTAGTCCCAATTACTGACCTGCTTGTGTGTTTACAGTCCAGGTTCTGTGGTGGTACCAGAGTCCGGATCAGTGGGCCGAGACCAGAGACCAACGGGAATCAGGTAAGACTCAGAATACTACTGTTACTACTATCACTACTACTACTACTACTACTACTACTACTACTACTACTGAAATACCATAATCATAATCTTGTCTGTTTCAGCTCGGGACAAAGTGAAACATGTGGATTCTGTTACAAACAAACTGTTGTTCCCTCTGCCCTTCTCGCCGACCAAATAAACCAGGACAAATCCAGACTGTCGGCATCAGTGAATCCGTTACAAAACACTTTATTTAAACACACCGAGCAGTAAAATATAATCATATAAACCTCAAAAAAGCCTCAGTGCAAATCAAGAGGCAGAGTTCCACTGTCAAGACAGAGTGAGGAGAGTAACAATCCTCAGTACAAAAGTGTCTCTGTGTCCTGCAACATCCCAGGAGTGTTCAGTGAGAGACAGTTAAGTTTAGTCCTAGTTTAGACCTGGTTTAGACTTGGTTTAGTCCTAGTTTAGATCTAGCTACACTGAATGGAGTACCAAGACTGAACAAGGGCTGAACCAGGGCTGAACCAGGACTAAACCAAGACTGAACCAGGAATAAACCAGGACTGAACCAGAACTAAACCAGGACTGACCCAGGACTGAACCAGAACTAAACCGGGATTGACCCAGGACTGAACCAGAACAAAACCAGGGCTAAACTAGGACTAAATCAGGACTAAACCAGGACTGAAACAGGACTAAACTGGGACTGAACCATAACTAAACCAGGGCTAAACCAAGGCTAAACCAGGACTAAATCAGGATTGAACTAGGACTGAACCAGGGCTGAACCAGGACTCAACCAGGAGTAAACAAAGACTAAAACAGGACTGAACAAGGACTAAAGAAGGACTAAACCAGGACTGAACCAGGACTGAACGAAGACTGAACCAGGACTAAACAAAGCCTAAACCAGGACTGAACCAGGGCTAAACCAAGGCTAAACCAGGACTAAACCAGGACTAAACCAGGACTAAAACAGGACTGAACCAGGAGTAAACCAGGACTAAACCAGGACAAAACCAGGATTGAATGAGGACTAAACCAGAACTGAGCCAGGAATAAACCAGGAGTAAACAAGGACTAAACCAGGACTAAAACAGGACTGAACCAGGAGTAAACCAGGACAAAACCAGGATTGAATGAGGACTAAACCAGGACTGAGCCAGGAATAAACCAGGAGTAAACAAGGACTAAACCAGGACTGAACCAGGACCAAACCAGGACCAGTGGTTCTGAAGTGCTGCATGTTTGCAAGTTTTCACCCTGAAAAAACCCACAATGTCGACGAAACTTTCTGCACCGACAAAGTCTCCTGTGGTCGCACCCAAAAGACAGAGGAAGATGCAAACCATCGCACAAAAAGATGGACTTCTGGACACCCTGACGGAATGTAGAAGTTACGGCTCGACAACGGGATAAATTAATCTTCGGTTCGTTACATAAAGGAGGAGGAAATGCAGCGATAAGTTTTAAGAAGGATGCAAAAAAGGGGTTGTAACTGTCCTGCCTGAGAAAACCCGTATAAAGTGTGTGGTGACGGGTCTTACAGCCTTAAAACAGATATAATAAACGTCAAAAATAAAGCTTACAACTTCGCGAATTTCATCTATTGTGGATTATTTTTAAAATAACCCCGGAGATAAACGAGGGACCACTGTAGACCGATGTAGCGAAGACTGCAGTGGGCATTACACTGGAGAAACAAAACAGACATTTCAATCAATTAATCAATTCAGTTTTATTTTTTCCACAATTTTTAATTATAATCCCACAAGGCACACATTTATACATAAATATATTCATGCAGTTGACATATATACAGTATTACGTATGCCCTTATGTGTTAAATGTGAAAAAAACATGGACTCCCGAAGTTACTGGGTAATTTAGAGGCTTGACAGGTTCAGTTTTTGGTTAAATTACAACCACAGACAAGACAATAAATTAATAAAAATAAACGCAAAAAGGAAAAAATAAAATCATAAGAGAATGTACCAGCACAGACGAGATAGCAGCACAGGACCACAGTCTGCTGTACATCTCCCCACTCCTTTGAGGATAGTGATTTAAAGATCTGAGCCAGAGGGAAAAAAAAAATAAAAAATTTGAGAGGGGAGTTAAAGAGGCTATTTTTGTTAGGAAAGACAATCCATATTTGAACAAAAAAGGGTCTTTAACATCATCTCTCTCCTATTTTAAGTCCATCCTCAGACCTAAATCAAAACAAAAATAGCAGTTCAGTAAACCCAACTAACAAACTCAAAATGTAAACAAATTGGTGTGTTAGTTTTACAGTAGTCTCAGTGTAGTTAGCTCCTCACTTCAGGCAGAAATAAGACAGTATCCACCAAAACTTGCATCTAGTTGACAAAATTGAATCTTTCTTTTGCCGTGGATCCTACCTGGACGACTGAGGGATTACACAGACACAAAACAAAGTCTAAACAAACATTCATTTACTGTTATTAAAACACGATCATCCTCCACAAGTCTCCGAGTGAGTAAGAACTGGAGCCACCCTGCCCACAGCTGTAACAGAGGCAGGTGCAGCAATAGCAGCAGAAGCTTTAGTGTAAAATACAAAAACATGTGTAGCTTTGGCAATGAAAGATCTGTTGGATAGTAACTGTAAAAGTACGTATTTTATTATGTATTTTGTTTCATACTACTTTTACCCAAATACACGTGCCCATTTTGCCCCATGTTTTTTTTACTTGTTTCGGTCATGTATAGGTAACTTTATTTCACGTACAAAGTAGAGCCCATTTTCTTTTACAAAATATTATAATATTATGAACAACCTGAAACTTTAAGAAAATTGTAATTTCAACACAATGTTTTAACATGAACTTGTATCCAAATAGGGATAAGTCCATTTTTCTTGGAAAATCCTGCACTCCACTTTTCTCATTTTTGACATTTTGCTGATGAGGGTGTCACGGTCAACAGTCAAAACGATCGTCCTTTAAGAGCATTTGGAAAGAGACAAGTCTTCATTTGTGCTGCTCTGGTGGGAGGGGCCACGTACAGAGACACTGGAGATGCTGATATGCTCAGTGGCGCAGAAAATTACCAATATTTTAAAAGAAAATATAATTAAAATATTTTAATAGAAAACCAGCCGAGGGCCAGATTAAAGGTCTTGGAGGGCCAGATTAAAGCCCCTGGGCCGTATGTTTGACACCCTTGATTTAGTGTATTCCAATTCCTGACCTAGTCTCTCAAGAGAAATGAAATTGAACAGAGGCACTAGGTGGCGCTAACCTGGCTAGGCCGGAGTGGGACTGAAAATCCTGTCCCGTTCAGACCTCTAGTACAAAGTTTCTACTCAGGTACATGACTTAAAGGACACATATTATTGTACTAAAAGCAAACCTGGAGTTGTATTCAGTTGCTTCACACTAGTTCAATGAATCTTGTTTAGTAAATCTGCTCCCTGTGGTCACTGAACACTGAATTTCCCCAGGATTGTGCTGTCATAAGTAAAAACCCTGAAGAGTATTTAAGTCTGTAAATCATTCGACTTCTTTTTGAGTATTTCTGCTGTCAAATTGGGTTCATGAATTCAGTTTTATCCTCACGGTAATTCCCTTTGTTGCCAGTTGCTCCACCAGATGTCAGTATTGGGAGCCCCCAAGCTGGAAAATAAAGTCTGGTTCATAAAAAAATACATTATTTTAAGTTTTAAATATGAGTTACCAAAGCAAAGGTGCTGTTTGACAAGCAAATAATGCATAATATGTGACATTTATCCAAAAAAGTACACGCTTTTAAAGAACTAAATAAGTACATGTCTTGACTTTCTCTCAAGTACTTGACTTTTACATGAATATCTGACATTTACAGTACCCATGACTTTTATTCAAGTATTTGATTTTTACCAGAGTACTTGAGTTTTACTTGAGTACTTGCCTTTTACCTGAGTACTTGACTTTAACTCGAATATCAGACATTTACTTGAGTACTTGACATTTTCTCATATACACAACACTGTAGAGTACTCTTGACTTTTACTCAAGTACTTTTTTCTCATATGCATGACACCGTGTATTCGTCTTCGCTGTTGTTGTCAAACACCTCCTCCTCCTCTTCCTCCTTCGCTCCCTCCGCTCCCTCCTCTTCGTCCGTGCTCTTGCGGAGGCTGCGCTGGGACATGAAGAGCTGCTGCTGGCGTCGCAGTTCACACAGCTCCCTCTGGAGGCGCTCCAGGTGAAGCGTGCGTCGATTCTTCACGGCGCGGCGGGAAAACGGGTTCAGCTCGTCAAACGCGATGGTCGACAGCCTCCTGTAAGGAAAAAAAAAGAGTATAATCGCTATCGTCTCTGTGTAACTACAATCAGAGGGACAGTGGCGCATTTAAAGGTTGTACAGAGGATTTTTTAAGGGAAGAGAAGTACAGCGACAGACTGGGACCAGAACCAGAACCAGACCAGGATTGAGACCGGGACCGGACAGAGACTGAGACCAGACCGGGACCGGACCGGGACTGAGACCAAGACCAGAGCGGGACTGAGACTGGGACCAGACCAAGACTGAGACAGAGACCAGAGCGGGACTGAGACCGGGACCAGAACCAGACCAGGATTGAGACCGGGACCAGACAGAGACTGAGACCAGACCGGGACCGGACCGGGACTGAGACCGGGACCAGAGGGGGACTGAGACCGGGACTGAGACCGGGACCAGAGCAGGACTGAGACCGGGACTGAGACCGGGACCAGAGCGGGACTGAGACTGGGACCAGACCAGAACTGAGACAGAGACCAGACCAGGACCAGACCGGGACTGAGACCAAGACCAGACCGGGACTGAGACAGAGACCAGGCTGGGACCAGACCGGGACCAGACCGGAGGCTCAGAGCCCACGGCAGGGCTGGAGCTCAAAGCTGAGGCTCGGAGTCCGCTCTGGTCCCACTCTGGTCCCGCTCTGGTCCCGCTCTGGTCCTGCTCTAGTCTCCATCTCAGTCCTGATCTGGTTCCGGTCTGGTCCCGGACCTGGATCAGTCCTGGTTCAGTCTGTGTGCGGTGCAAAAGTCCGACATCGCAGTCACGGAAGTCACGTAAACAGGAAACAGCCTTTATCTGTTTTTTCCATTTTTCATTTAAACACAAGTTCGAAAACTGAAAAAATGAATCATTATCCATTTTTTCGTTTTGGTTTTGGAGACAAATAATGAAGAAAATAGTTGGTTTTTTTTGTTTTCTTATTTTTGGTTTTATATTGAAAAACGAATGAACGGATTCACACACACGGATTCAGCTCCACTTAAATGAAGCTCGCAACACTAAGGTCACAGGAGCGAATTTGGAGTCCAGACAGATTTTTTTAACAGGGAAAATAGCGAAAAAAATAACAGAACAAAAACACCAGGATCATGTAGAGCAGGTTTTAGACCAAATAACAGTCAGTAGGAGCCAGAAAAGCTGCACACAAACTACTAAAACATCCTGAAGTACGTTTGTTTGTCAATGTCCCTGTAATTACAACTGCAGCCAAGTACAGTACACTACTCCACCCACAACGGTCTAACCAGTTCCAGGACTAAACCAGGACTAAGCCCAGGACTCGCCTGTAGTCCAGGACCGTTTTGGGCAGGATCCTGAAGTACTGGTAGAGCTCCAGGTTCGTGGACAGCTGGAGGATCTCTGGCTCCTTCATCTTAAACATGGCCAGGCAGAACCGGAACAGAACCTGCACAGGAAAAGTACTTCAAGTAATCAAAAGTAAACAGTAGCTTGTTCAAGTGTTTACTGTATGATAATAAATTTCAGTAGAATGAGTAGTATGAACAAAAGCAACTATGTTAGGGTGACCAGACGTCCCTATTTACTCGGGACAGTCCCAGTTTTGAGTCCTGTGTTCCCTGTCCCAACAGATTTATCCAAAACCAGTGATTTGTCCCAGTTTTATAAAAGAAATGTCCCAGGAGTCCTTATTTTTGACCAATCTGATCCTTACCAACAGTAACGAGAGGCATAAATTGTCATTTCTTTCAGTAAAATACAGAAAACCTGCTTAAAAATGACCAAAACGTGAAGAAAATACGACTATACTGACTCACATGTAAGTCATCAAATGAGCTGAGAGCAGAGATATTTTCCTTAATTATGCACTTGTTTCACCATTTTATTATTACAACCACCACAAACAGGGGGTGTCCCAGTTTTTTATTTTGAAAATCTGGACACCCTAAGCCAGGGGTCACCAACTTTTTTTTTTTCTCTGGGGGCTACTTTATCGCTCGGGTCGGACGTATAACAGAATTGTACGACACTGATGACGCAGATTATATTCTTTAAAAACCTCCACACTTTCTTTACATATCAGACAAACTGCACGGTCTTTACACTGAACAAAAAAATAATCGGTCGTCCACTGTTCTTTGAAAATTCTGCGCTCTCTGTCAACTTTTCGTACTTTAACACGAGGCATTTTTCTGTTCTTCGGTGGCAGGTGATGAAAATTCGGTGGCAAATTCGGCGGCAAATACGTAAATAAGGTGTATACTTATTTAAATATAAATACTTCACATAAATAACCTTTTTTAATTGAAAAATTCAACCAAGTACAAGATGCTGACGTGTTATTATTTGCCAAAAAGTATTTTTTTTAAATGAGGTCATGAGAACTTTTGAGAATTGTCTCACAGGGCCAGTTCTAGTGGTGGGGCAGAGGGGCAGAGGGGCCGGTTAAAGGGGCATAGTGGGCCACAGTCAGCCCACGGGCCTTAATTTGATGGCCCCTGCTCAAAGTTATGTTGACAGAAAAATACTCTGAAAAATAAAGAGAGTATTTCATATTTTTGGGGTATTAAATGTTAACAGATGACATATTTAGAGCAGCATGTTACCTTTTATTATTTTAATGAAGGTACTGCACATTGTATCAGGTTTGGGAAGTCGTCGTGTACAGTTTTGTATCATGTTTTTGTATATTTATGGAGAATTGTCGTCATTTGGTTACGGACAGAATCGTACAGCTAACCATAAGGAGGGTTTGAATAAGGCGCAGGAGAGATTGCTTAATTACTGTATTTTTCTGACTATAAGGCGCACTTAAAATCATTTAATTTTCTTAAAAGTAGACAGTGCGCCTTATAATCTGGTTCGCCTTATGCATTAATTGTGGTTGTCCTTACTGGCCTCAAACTGATTTTATGAGGTGCACGGCGCTCAAAAATCTGTCAAAATGTTTTAGTACGACTTTGGTAAAACTACGAAGCCGCACCGCTTGATGGATTGTCGGAGTATTACGGTTACTGTAGTCAGGAGCCTCGCAGAGTAAGTCGTGTCCTTTAGTCCAACCGAAGCTGACCGCAGAAGTGCACAAAGAGCGAGCTGTTTTTTTCAGCGCTTATAGTTTATGCAAATTAGCCATGTGGTTTTAAGTTTCATTTCTCTAAAACATAAACAAATGTGCGTAAAGCTGCATTAAACACATGATTACTCAGTGTATGTTTGAGTCCTCCTTAGTAAGAAAGAAAAAAACTAACTTAAATGATCCACCCACATTCACATTCATAATCCACATTCACCAAAACAGGGAGGCGACGCCGGGTGAATTACGCCACGAATCCAATCTGCCAATGGATCGTGAATGCCTGGGATAAGGGATCAGTCAAGTGTCATCTGTTTGTTTCGCTTGATGTGCCTTATAATCCGGTGCGCCTTATGTATGAAAATATACGAGAGAATTCAACATTATTGATACTGCGCCTTATAGTCCGAAAAATACGGTACTCAGACATGCTTGGATGACATTAAAAACCTCGTCAGGCATGTTTTTGATGAAGGAACAATGGTAAGAAAGCTCAAAACAATCGATTTCGCTTAATACCCCCTCTTTAACTCGTACATGTAACTGAGTAAATGAAACTACTACTAAGTACTGCCCACCTCTGCTACTGTACTATTACTACTACTACTACTGTTACTACTGTTGGGTGTGTACCTTGCTGCCCTCGTACAGGAAGGTGTCCCACAGCGGCAGGAGGATGTGGCTGGGCAGGACCTCCACGAACACCACCAGGAACCAGGTGAAGGTGGCGGAGGACACGTCCACGCCGCACTTGTCCACGTGAGAGGAGAGACGGGGCAGCTTCTCACTCAGGAAGTCCTTTAGCACCAGCTGGTCTGCCTGGGAACAACCAAATCACAGGAGAGGGGTCAGAAGGATGCGGGGCAAGTAGAGAGGAGGTGGGACAACTAACTAGAACTCTACAACAATGGATGAAGAGACAGTTCCACAGCTCCCTAAGTAGAAACACCTCCTCCCGTCTCCTCCTTACGCTAGAAACCATGCTTGTTTACAGTCGGTGCGTCATTCAGAATTGTTGTTGAAGTTGCCTGAAGTCCAGAAGTAATTTACCGACCAACGAGTCAGTCAAGTCTTTAGACCCTTTGTCCATTCAGTCTCGCCATCGCTGGAAGGAATCTCCAAGAATCACCTTAGTTTGGATTCACTCCTTTTCCCCTTCTCTACTTCTTTCAGTGACCACAAAAACTGACTTTCTTTTGCGGCGAACTGGTCGTGGATTCAGGGTTCCCACTCTTTTTCATTGACAAAATTTCAAAACTTTCCCATGACTTTTTCATGACCTAAAGTTAATTTTTCATGACCTTACAGCACCTACATGTGTAGAATTTATCAGACTTTTAGGGCTAAATATGAAATGTTAACTCTTTCCACTCACCTTATGGTTTGGTATTATATTTTTTTAACGTTCAAAATACTGTTGGTGCCTTTATTAGTCAGGCTGGAGCCACCTAGTGCCTGTGCTCAATTTCATTTCTCTCCAGCAACTAGGTCAGGAATTGGAATACGCTAGGCAGTTTGCAAGAACCCCTGAAAGTGCAAGGGGAAAGACGTTATTTTTGCCATTGCCGTTGCAACAAACTTTGTGCAAACTGCGAGGAAACGACAGTTTCAAAAGGTCTCTAAGAATCGCTGCGTTGGTCTAGCGTCTTGCATATGTGGAATGTGTGGGAGGCAAATGTAAACCACCAATCCCAGCGCACCGGCGAGAAATATGGGAGTTTGATTGACAACCTAACCCCTACCACATTCAGTTGATGAATTCTTCTTCTTTTTTTCTTGTTTTTTTTTTTATCATAATTACAAGGCTGCTGCATCTGTATAACAATATTTCATTGACAATTTGAAACGAAAAAAAAAAAAAAAAAATCAATCATTCCAGATCTTTTGACCTCTTTTGATGAGGTAACAACATTAGAACATGGAGTTGTACCTGCGACGCGACCAGGCTGGGGGTGAAGTAGTCTGGAGGCATGATGTTCTCCACCACGGCCTTCAGACCCCAGAACGTGTCCTCCTCAGACTCCAGGACCAGCAGCAGCAGTCCAGCAATCCTTCAACAGCCAGAGCCAGGTTTAAACAAGGCCTAAAACAGACCCGAGAGATCCTAACCAGGTCTGTAAACCCAGGACTGACCTGTTGAGGCCCTGGCAGTACCCTATGGACGGGTTCTCCCAGCTGAAAGCCAACAGGATTCTCCGGAGCTGCTGGAGGGCGGGGCTTGAGGGAGAGCTGAAGTTGTGATTGGTGCAGAGCGTCCGGGGCAAGTCCAGATCGATCTGCCTGGACCAGGGTCTGGACTGTGGGGTGGACTCCATCTGCTCACAGACCTAAGAGAAGAAACGGCACAACTACAATCAGTAAATCCATGTAAATCTGTGTATCGTTCGTTCATTTGTTTTTCAATATAAAACCAAAAATAAGAAAATTAAAATGATTTGTTTTTTCAGTGTTCGATTTTGTGTTTAAATGAAAAATTGAAAAAACAGATTACGGCCGTTTCCCATTTCCGTGACTTAAACTGTGATGTTGGACTTTTGCGCATACGGATTGAATCAGGACTAAAACAGGTCCAGGACCAGACCAGAACCAGACCGGGACTGAGACAGGGACTGAGACAGGGACCAGACTAGGACTGAGTTCAGAACCAGACCATAACTGAGACCAGGACCAGACCGGGACCAGAACCAGGACTGAGACCGAGAAAGAAAACGGGACTGAGACCGGGACTGACACTGAGACCAGACCAGAACTGAGACCGGGACCAGACCGGGACCAGAACCAGGACTGAGACCGAGAAAGAAAACGGGACTGAGACTGGGGCCAGACCAGGACTGAGACCGGGAACAGGACCAGGACTGAGATCAGGACCAGATTGGGACTGAGATCGGGAATGAGGTTGGAACCAGACCAGGATTGAGACCAGGACTGAGACCGAGACCAGGACCAGGACTGAGACCGGTACTGACGCGGGGGCAAAACCAGGACCAGATCGTGATTGAGACCATGATTGAGACCGGGGTTGAGACCGGAACCAGACCAGGACTGAGACCATGACCAGACTGAAAATGATTTAGTCCAGGTTTAGTCCAGTTTTAGTCCTGTTTTAGTCCTGGTTCAGTCCTGGTTCAGACCGGCATCTCAGTTTAAGTCACGGAAAAAGGGGAAATTATTCATTTAAACACAAAATTGAAAACCGAAAAACCAAATCATTATCTGTTTTTTCATTTTGGTTTTGGAGACAAATAATGAAGAAAATAGTTGTTTTTTTCGTTTTCTTCTTTTTGTTTTTATATTGAAAAACAAATAAACATACACAGATTAAAGTACCACTACTACTACCACTACACACTACTGCTACTTTTATGAATTACTACTAAACCTGCTACTACTACTTCACTTCTTCTGGTTTAGTCCTTGTTTAGTCCTGGTTAAGTTCTGCTCGGGTTTCTTCCTCCTGGTACAGTACCTGCTGGTATTGGAGTGGGTCCTGGTCCCTCTGAGTCCGCGTCCGGATGATCCAGTTCCAGACTTGGGGCCTGAAGTGGGACGGGATTCCAGTCCGGATCAGGTTCTTCAGTTCCGGGGAAGCGCTTAAGTTACCGCGGCAACTGGACATGTGCTGCTCCCACCGAGCCACAAGGGGGCGCTCAATGGCATCCTGTGGAGAAACAAGTCAGCAGAGGTGGGACCAAGCTGTTTTTGCAAGTCTCAAGTAAGTCTCAAGTATTTGACCTGAAGGCCGAGTCAAGTCTCAAGTCAAATACAAGCAAGTCCAAGTGGAGTCTCAAGTCACGGGTCATAAGTCCAAGTCAAGTCCAAGTCTTTAAACCAAAGTATCAAATAGAGCTTAGATTTTTACAATTTATATGAATTTTAAGATGAATTGTAAATTAAATGTCTTGACAGGATCTTAGAGAGAGTCATTACAGTCAGAATAGAAAGAATTCAGATTTAGAAGTGCTTCTCAAGTCTTAGGCCTCAAGTCCATTTTACTAAATCCTAAAAATAGTGACTCAAGTCTGACTCGAGTCGAAGTCATGACTTGCAAGCAGTGTTGGGAAGGTGACTTTTAAAATGTATTCCCCTACAGATTACAGACCCCAAAATGTAGTTTGTAACGTAATCCATTAAATTACTTAAAGTGAGTAACATAATCTGAATACTTTGGATTACTTGATATTGTCGTGCTTTTTTGAAACTACATGAATGCACCAACCACATCCTGAAAATTCATGTTTGTTCTTTTCAAATTGTCTGAGCCCAAGTCTCCATGAACAGACTTTTGTTTAGTGTAGAGAAGCAAAGGCTAGAATCTTAACATAAGAAGTTTTATCTGCTAAAAGAAAATAAAAAGTCCAGTCTTTACTTGACCAAATTAAAAATATTATTGATAGGGAAATTATTTTTATATGAGATCACTGCTGCCTTAAAATATGTCCACCTACTGTTATGTGTCATATTGTTTAGTCCTGGTTTAGTTCTGGTTTAGACCTGGTTTATTCCTGGTTTAGACCTGGTTTAGTCCTGGTTTAGTTCTGGTTTAGTTCCTGATTTATTCCTGGTTTAGTCCTGGTTTAGTCCTGGTTTAGACCTGGTTTAGTCCTGGTTTAGACCTGGTTTATTCCTGGTTTAGTCCTGATTTATTCCTGGTTTAGACCTGGTTTAGTCCTGGTTTAGACCTGGTTTAGTCCTGGTTTAGACCTGGTTTAGTCCTGGTTTAGACCTGGTTTAGTCCTGGTTTAGACCTGGTTTAGTCCTGGTTTAAACCTGGTTTTAGTCCTGGTTTAGACCTGGTTTAATCCTGGTTTTTAGTCCTGATTTATTCCTGATTTAGTCCTGGTTTAGTCCTGGTTTAGTCCTGGTTTAGACCTGGTTTAGTCCTGGTTTAGACCTGGTTTAGTCTTGGTTTAGTCCTGTTTTAGTCCTGGTTTAACCCAAAATGTGAAAACAGGAAAATACCGCTGTGTAATCCATTTATTTCAACAAAGTAACTGTAATCCAATTACCACTCACTGAAACAGTAACTGTAACTGAATACAGTTACTCATAATTTGTACTCTGATTACTTAACTCTGGTACATGTAATCTGTTACTCCCCAACACTGCTTGCAAGTCCCCACCTCTGCAAGTCAGGATACATTTTTGGTTTATTTAATCCTCTTCATCATGGGAGATAAGTAGGGCTGGGCATTATGAAGAAGTTGCCGATACCATACACATCTCGATACAGTGCACTTTCGATCCAATCCGATATAATTTCAAATAGATTCAATTTGGTTCAATAAAAATAAAGGCTGTGATACTAAAAGTCTTTGTTAAACCACTTCTTGGGCAAAGTACATATTAAACACAAACATTTAAATCATCAAAACTGTGAAAATGTGAAATGTGTCGCATAAACGAGTTTCTTTCCACTAAACAAGCAACAAAACTATAGCTGTAACAAAATAATTGAATAAAATATACCAAAAAACACTCTTGGCGATATATTGATACAGCAGCCCATTACATCGATACTGTATCATCACATTAAACGATACGATATATTGATATTTCAATATTTTTGCACAGTCCTAGATATAAGGCCACAAAATAGTTACCTCCGCCAAGGAGGTTATGTTTTTGCCAGCGTTTGTCTGTTTGTCTGTTTGTTTGTCTGTTTGTTTGTTTGTTTGTTTGTTTTTGTCTGTTTGTCTGTTTGTTTGTTTGTTTGTTTGTCTGTTAGCAACATAACTCAAAAAGTTATGGACCGATTTTGATGAAATTTTCAGGATTTGTTGGAAATGTGAAAAGGAAGAACTGCTTTCATTTTGGGGGTGATCCAGAAGAAATCCTGGATTCTGGATCACTTTGAAATTTTAGTTAACATTGTGGTAAATGGGGCCAAAAATTTTGTTTCTCAATATCTCGGTTAATTATTGACCAAACCCCATGAAATTTGACTCAGGGATGGACAATGGGATCCTCTTTCATATTCCAAATTGAAAGATACGAGACAAATATTTATGGAAAACACAATTAATATGAGGGGGACTGTAGTCCTTGGCGGAGGTCTGCGCTCTCTGAGTGCTTTTCTAGTTTAAATTTACTTTGGGATCAATAAAGTATTTATCTCTTTATGGGGTCTGGAGCATTTATCAAGAGAAAAAGAAGAATGTCATGACTAATATTTTAGCCTGATTGGTTGCAACAGTGGAACAAACCGAAAAGCCAAACTTTTGTTACATCCCACAAATGCACAAAGTAGTTACCTTCTGCAAAGTATCACATTTTCAAGCTAAATAAAGAAAGTACATCTGTCTGCATATCATGTTTGTTTCAGTTTGTTTGGGTGCTTCACTTTGGCTTCACACAAACCTCAGTGCTGCTCTGTGATTGGTCCTCCCTGCTGAGTGAGTTTGAAACTTACAGCTGGAGAAATTCAAGATGGATCCTCGTGATGTTTGCGAGTTCACAAACTGCAGCTGTACAGGTCAGACCACCTATGGATCAGACCCTGCTCAGCTCGGTTGGACCTAACCCTGAACATTGAAACCTGTTGATATGACCTCCAAACATCTTTGAGACATAAGCCTCTCCACTGCAAAAGTATCAGCACAGGCAGGAGTCTTTGGTTTAGTCCTGGTTCAGTCTTGGTTTAGAACTGTTTAGAGTCAAGACTTTAGTCCTGGTCTGTACCTGGTTCTGCTGAGTCCTCAAATCTGGAGCCTGGATCTTGGCCAGTAGTGTAATATCTTCCACCTCAAAGTGTTGTACCAGAGGAAACCCGTACTGGTCCCGTTCCCTAAGACAAGGATCATTATTACAGGGGTTTAAAGTGACTGTAGCTGCTGGAGGAAGACCTGTTCTAGTCTGTGTGTGAGCTCTGACCTGTTGACCTGGACTGAACTGTGCTCCTGGCTCTGCTCCTGGTTCAGAGTGTCCTGGAGGAGCCTTCTGAGGGCCTCACTCTGGGGCCCGTCCCTCAGACTGACCTCCTGCAGTTCCCTCAGGAACCTCAGGTGCTGCTCCCTCTGGACCGAGGCCTGGAACAAACCAAAACACAAACAGTCAAACACAAAACACCACAGGCCAGAGGAGACTTGAGTCTGCTCTAGACTCTGTTTATCGATCTTAGATTAGGTTAGTTTGGGTTTGATTTTGATGTGAACATGGTCCAGGTCCTGGTGTTTTAATCCTACAGGGTTCCCACTCAATTTCACTGAAAAAATTTCAAAACTTTTTCATGACTTTTTTTATTACCTAAAGCAGACATGTCAAACTCAGGCCTGGGGGCCAAATTTGGCCTGCGATATAATTATATTTGGCCCTTAAGATCATATCAAAAATGTATTAGAGCTGGCCCACAGATAGGCTATAGAGAGATTATTAATTTAAGATTTTGTTATTATTTTATGCTATTATTATGCTTTTGTGCTGTGCTCAATGTTTAAGCAAAAACTATTATTAAACATTTATTTTAATGAGAAAAGGTTTAACATTACATATCTCGAAAGAAGAGAAAACCTGCAGATGCTGAATTTTTTTCAATAAATATTTAGTTTGGCTCACGACTTAGTCCCAGTTTTTAATTTTGGCCTCTGTGAATTTGAGTTTGACACCCCTGACCTAAAGTGACTTTATGGCACCTACATGTGTAGAATTGATCAGACATTAAGGGCTAAATCTGAAATGTCAATCCTTTCCACTCACCTTATGGTTTTGGATTATAGTTTTTTAACATTCAAAATCCTGTCAGTGCGTTTAATGTCGTCTCTTTTAAACAAAAGGTGCAAACGTTTGGAAATAATCATAATAGCCTAATGAAAACTTAACAGAACGCTGTAGCTGCGTGAAAGAGATACTAAAATTCCAAAACTTTTCCAGGCCTGGAAAATGACATTTTTAATTTCCATGACTTTTCTAGGATTTCCATGACCGTGGGAACCCTGATCCTAGTTTAGTCCAGGAATAGTTCAGGTTTAGTTTCGGCTTTATACAGATTTTGTCCCAGTTTACATGTAGTTCCGGTGTCGTCCCAGCTTAGTCCTGGTTTAGTCCTAGTTTAATAATGGCCTAGGTACAGATAATGGTGCTTGTCTCCATGGAGATGTTATTGCTTTGCCTGGAATGTTCCATGATATGACATTAAACACATATATCTAGCATTTATTCATCACGGCTGTTTTTATTGCTCAAAAATACAATAATTCTCTTGGTGAATAGGGGCGACTCTCCACAGATCTGACGTGTAATGTAGTCTATAGTTGTCTCCCTTGAGATAGTTTAATCTATACTGCGGAACATTCTAGACGAAGCAATAACATCTCCATGAGGACAAGCAGGTGACAGACCCTCCAGCAAAAAAAGTCTAAGGTTCAGATCTGTTTAGTTTTAGTTTTGTCCCATTTTGTCTCTGGGTTGGTTCTGTTTTAGTCCTAGTTTAGACCTGACGTAGTCCGGGTTAGTCCGGGTTAGTCCTCTTTAGTCCGGAGACCTTGTTCATGAGGACCCTCTGGCCCTCCGTGCTGGTCCTCCACAGTCCGCTCAGGTGGTGGATCTCAGAGTTGAGGAAGTAGTTCTGGTTCCTGAAGGCTCTCAGGTCGTCCTGGAGGTTCTGGTTCTGCAGGATCAGGGTCTGGACGCTCTGCAGGTCCACGTCTGAGTTCTGCTCCGACCACTGGGTCACGGACAAGGACAACTTCTCAATCACCTGCAACGAGAAGGACGTTATTGATACTACAAGTATTACTACTGCTACTGCTACTACTACTACTACTACTACTACTACTACTACTACTACTACTACTACTACTACTACTACTACTACTACTACTACTACTACTACTACTACTACTACTACTACTACTACTACTACTACTACTGCTACTACTACTACTACTACTACTACTACTACTACTACTACTACTACTACTACTACTACTAGCTACTGCTACTACTACTACTGCTACTACTGCTACTACTGCTACTACTACTACTACTACTACTACTACTACTACTACTACTACTACTACTACTACTACTACTACTACTACTACTGCTACTGCTACTACTACTACTACTACCGCTAAAGCTACTGCTGTTACTACTGCTACTACTATTACTATTACTCCTACCTCTACTGCTACTACTACTAATGCTGCTGCTGCTACTACTCATACTACTGTTACTACTACTACTACTGCTACTTCTACTGCTGCTGCTACTGCTGCTACTACTACTACTACTACTACTACTACTAAAACTACTACTGCAACTGCTACTACTCATACTACTGTTACTACTACTACTACTGCTACTTCTACTGCTGCTGCTACTGCTGCTACTACTACTACTACTACTACTAAAACTACTACTGCAACTGCTACTACTCATACTACTGTTACTACTACTACTACTGCTACTGCTACTTCTACTGCTGCTGCTACTGCTGCTGCTACTACTACTACTACTACTACTACTGCTACTACTGCTACTACTACTGCAACTACTTCTGCTGCTACTAAAACTACTACTGCAACTGCTACTACTACTGTTACTACTACCACCACTGCTGCTACTGCTATTACTACTGCTACTACTACTACTACTACTACTACTACTACTACTACTACTACTACTACTACTACTACTGTTACTACTACTACTACTACTACTACTACTGCTACTACTAAAGCTACTACTGCAACTGCTACGACTACTGTTGCTGCTACTACTAATACTACTACTTCTATTTCTACTACAGCTACTGCTTCTACTACTGCCACAACTCATACTACTACTACTGCCACTACTACTAATGCTACTGCTGCTACTACTCATACTACTACTACTGCTACTAATACAAATACTACAGTAAGTACAGTAAGTACTACTACTGCAGTTGTTACTTTTCACCTGCTGTTTGGCGATGTTCTTCTCGCTGAGTTCTCGGATTTCCTTCTTCAGGTCCTTGATGATTTGGTCCTTCTGGTTCAGGCTGGTCTGAAGGTCCTCGAGCTGGACTTGGGTCTCTAACAGGCGCCTCCTCAGATCCCGGTCCTCCTCAGTCTGGTTATGATCCTGCTGGTCCAGTCTACTAGACCGCTTCTCAGACTGACACATATTCAACGCCTTCTGAAGAACCGCCACCAAGTCCTGACAAGACCAGAAACCCAAGAAAGAACATTTGGTTTGTATGGTTGGGACCTGGTTTAGTCTTGGTTTAGACCTGGTTTAGTCCTGATTTAGTCCTGGTTTAGTCGCTGTGCAGTGAAATCCTTGTTGAATTTGGGTTTAGTACCAATATATTCTAATATAAGGTCTGGTTTAGTCCTGGTTTAACTCAGATTTAGTCCTGGTTTAGATCTGGTTTAACTCTGATTTAATGGCAGTTTAGTTCTGGTTTAGTTTTGGTTTAGTTATGATTTAATTCTGGTTTAGTTCTAATTTAGTTCTGGTTTAGTCCTGGTTTAATTCTGATTTAGTCTGGCTTTAGTTCTGGTTTAACTTTGATTTAATTCTATTTCTGGTTCAGACCTGATTTAGTCCTGGTTTAGTCGCTTTGTAGTCCTGGCTGATTTTGGATTTAGTCCCCATTTATTCCAGGGTAAGGTCTGGTTTAGTCCAGGCTTAACTCTGATTTAGAGCCAGTTTAGTTCTGGTTTAGTCCTGGTTTAGTTCTGGTTTAACTCTGATTAAATACCAGTTTAGTTCTGGTTTAGTCCTGGTTTAGTTCTGGTTTAACTCTGATTAAATACCAGTTTAGTTCTGGTTTAGTCCTGGTTTAGTTCTGGTTTAACTCTGATTAAATACCAGTTTAGTTCTGGTTTAGTCCTGGTTTAGTTCTGGTTTAACTGTAATTTTTCTCTAGTTCAGTCCTGGTCCAGACTTGTTTTAGACCTGATTTAGTCCTGGTTTAGTCCTCATTTAGTTGTTTTGTAGTCCTGGCTGAATTTGGATTTAGTCCCCATTTATTTCAGGCTAAGGTCTGGTTTAGTCCCGGTTTAGTCCATTGGTTAGCTCTGGTTCAACTCTGATTTGGTTCTGGTTCAATCCCGGTTCAGTCCTTATTTAGTCCTAGTTTAGTCCTGGTTTAATCGCTGTGTAGTCCTGGTAAAATCCAGGCTAAGGTCTGGTTTAGTTCTGGTTTAGTCCTGCTTTAGCTCTTGTTTAGTCTTGGTTTAGTCCTGGTTTAGTCCAAAACATGGTCCAGTACCTTCTGGTCCTGTAGTTCTTGCTGCAGTCTACTCCTCTCGGTCCATGACGAGGTGTTTCTCCTGAGGAACGAGCGGCTCCTCCTCCTCAGAGTCACGTGACCTAAAGTTGTTGAGGTTTGGGCGGTAGTGGACGGGGCTTTTGACGGTGTGGGCGTGGCTTTCGGTGGTGTGGGCGTGGCTTTTGACGGTGTGGGCGTGGTCTGAACATGTCCTATTAAACCAAACAGAGAAGAGTTGATCCAAATTGGAAATGGAATAAAGGTTAGGGTTAGGGTCCGGTCTGGTCCTAGTCTCAGTCCTGATCACCCGACAGTCTACGTTGGTGCACCTCCGAGTCCTCAGTCCTGGTTTAGTCCTGGTTTAGTCCTGGTTCAGTCCTGGTCTGGTTCTGGCTGGTCCCAGTCCCAGTCTCAGTCCCGGTGTCAGTCCTGGTGTCAGGCCTGGTCTGATCCCGGTCTCAGTCCTGGTCTGGTTCTGGTCTGGTCCCAGTCTCAGTCCTGATCACCCGACAGTGTACGCAGGCACACCTCCGAGTCCTCAGTCCCGGTTTAGTCCTGGTTTAGTCCTGGTTTAGTCCTGGTCTCAGTCTCGGTCTCAGTCCTGGTCTCAGTCCTGTTCTGGTCCTGGTCTCTCTCCTGGTCTCAGTCCTGGTTTAGTCCCGGTCTCAGTTCCGGTCTCAGTCCTGGTCTCAGTCCTGGTCTGGTCCTGGTATCAGTCCTGGTCTCAGTCCTGAAGAAATTTAATTTAATTTTTTTTCGTTTTCATATTTTTGGTTTTATTTTGAAAAACACATGAATATGCAGTAATTACTCACCTGAAATGGACTTTGTTTTGGTAGATTTGAGATCTTGTCGTGTGTCCTGATCGTCTGTCGTCAAATCTTTGCTCAGACTGACTGACGATTCTTCTTTTCGACTTTCTTCTTCTATTCCTGTATTCTGATTGGTTAGCGTCACTTCTGTATTCCTATTGGCCGCTGTGGAATCTCCTTTGTTGTCATTGGTCGCCTTGCTCCCAGTCGCTGGTGCTTTTCCTGCGCTATGATTGGCTGATGATGTCGTGGGCGGAGTTGGAGGCGGGGTTGGTATGTGGAAGACGCTCTGGGACACCTCAGTCGATGAACGTTTCTTCAGACTGTTCCTGTTTGGGAGAATTGACAGTGGCTTTAGTCCTGGTTTAGACCTGGTTAAGGATTGTTTTAGACCTGTAACCATGTAGTATAACACAAAATGTACAAAACAGCAAAATACAAACATCAGGATCATGTAGAGTGGGCTAAAATGAACCCCAATCCCAAACACACTTTTTACACAATCATAGCCAGTTTTTGTAGCTTTTGAGGTATTAATAGAACTAGTTTCTACAGCCAAACTGTGAGTAGTTGTAGTAATAGCAGCTGTTGTAGTAGCAGTATTGGTATTAGTATTATTAGTAGTATTAGTAGTATTAGTACCATAGTACCAGAAACAAAAGTAGAAATCAGTGGCAGCATCAGTGGTAGTAGCAGCAGTAGTAATAGTAGTAGTACCTGTAGTACCCTTTGTAACAGCAGTAGTACCTGTAGCATCAAAAGCAGAAGCAGCAGTCGTCGTAGTAGTAGTCGTCGTCGTAGTAGTAGTAGTAGTACTAGTATCAACATGTAAATCTAAACCTACTTGACTTACGTAGCTTATGCCGTGCAGCTAAGCCGGTCCAGTTGGTTTAGTTTTATTTGTTGATAATATTTTATCCTTGGATATGTCAAAATTTGCATCAGTAGTGGTAGTAGTAGTAGTATCTGTTGCATAAGAAGCAATAGTATTAGTAATAGTAGTAGTATCTGTTGGATAAGACGGAGCAGTAGTTAGGGTGACCATATTTCCGTATGTGAAAACCCGGACACCTTACGGGGGGTGGGAGGTCGGGCCTCGCGTAGTAGTAGTACTAGTACTAGTAGTAGTAGTAGTAGTAGTAGTAGTAGAAGTAGTAGTAATAGTAGTAGTATCTGTTGTAAGCATGTAGTATAACACAAAATATACAAAACAGCAAAATACAAACATCAGGATCATGTAGAATGGGCTAAAATGAACATTTTAAGGCCAAAATGACAAGGCTCACTGCAGCAGTTACAGAGAGAGGGACAGTATTTTCTCAGTGTTAAGTGTATTGGAGCTAGAGTTGATGGAGCCCCCATGCTCACTTCCTGTTTGGAACGTGAAAGACTGTGGGTGTAGGATACTCACTGTAGCTCGATGAAAGGATGCTTGAGGCTGAACTGAAGAAGAAGAGGTTGACTTGAAACTTCTTCTGTGTTCACCTCCTTTGAACACTGTAGCTGAGGGAACAGCTCTGCCTCTACAGGACAGGAGGAGAACTGAAGAGTTAGACCTGTTCAGTGACAATGGCAAAGGAGAAATTCAATTTGTCAACTGGACAAACGTGTGCACCAGCGTCTGCCCAGAACTGAAGAAGCAGCTTTGATGAGCTGCGAAACGTTTGAATTGAATTTCTCCTTTGTCAGCGTGACCGAACAGGTTTAAAAGGAGGACTTGTAGAATTAGCAGTAAACATGACCTAGTTGTGTCAAAAACACAGGACATAATCACCAAGATGAACAAAACACAAAATCACCAAATGACAAGTGAATTCTGGAGGTTCTGAGCTTTCACATGAGGCGTGGAGAACCCGAATCTTGTTTTTGTCCAGTGCAGTTGGTAAACCCAGGTTCAGTTGTGACCGCAGTTCTTTATTTAAACCAGTATGAGCCATAGACTGTAAATATAAATGGACACATCTAACCCACTCGCCACCTCTTTCCAAACAGGAAGTGAATATCTACTGTTTCCAGTTGACTTTACACTGAAAAACTGTCACCTCTCTCTGTAACTGCTGCAGTGAACTCATCATTTTGGTCTTAAAATGCTCATATTAACCCAATCTACATGATCCTGGTGTTTTTATTTTGCTGTTTTTATCTGTAAAGTCTTCAACATTTTTCAGGCCAGGGACCCCCAAATTGAAGGAGAGCTGGAGCAAAGACCCCCTACGATATATATATGGCAGACAATTGTATTTTATATTAAATTGGGCCTAGTTTTGTGTATAAACAGCTGCTCTGTTATTGTACATTCAATACTATGGGGGTTTCCATCGAAGTCGCTTAACAAGTCCAGGCTTATCCTGAAATCCTGAGCTGAATCTACTGTAGCTCCGTCTCCGGTTTAAGACTCGACTCGTTCCACGAAAGAAATAAACCTGAGTCTGACCAAAACTAATTCAGGCCTGAGGTTAAAGCTGCAATTTGGGCTCGCTGTGAGTTCTGAAAAACTGGCGAAAACTGTGACTTTTTTAATGATCTGACTAAATGAGAGAGGAGACACGTTGCGCACGGACAAGAGTTTGATTTGGGACACTGAACTTTTCCGGTCATTCTGATCTGAGGAGTGAGAGGAGACGTCTGCGGAGCCTGGTTAATGTGCCCGAGGAATGAAGTTGCCTGAACCCTTCCCGATGCGTGGTAGATATGTGCAGTGTTGGGGAGTAACAGATTACATGTACCAGAGTTACGTAATCAGAGTACAAATTATGAGTAACTGTATTTGGTTACAGTTACTGTTTCAGTGAGTGGTAATTGGATTACAGTTACTTTGTTGAAATAAATGGATTACATGGCGCTATTTTCCTGTTTTGATATTTTGGGCTATATCCCTTTTTTTTCCCCCCACTCATTGCCAGACACTAAACCAGGTCCAAACCAGCTCCAAACCAGCTCCAAACCAGGTCTAAACCAGGTCTAAACCAGGTCTAAACCAGGTCTAAACCAGGTCTAAACCAGGTCTAAACCAGGACTAAACCAGGACTAAAATCAGGTCTAAACCAGGACTAAAACCAGGTCTAAACCAGGTCTAAACCAGGATTAAACCAGGTCTAAAACCAGGTCTAAACCAGGTCTAAACCAGGACTAAACCAGGATTAAAACCAGGTCTAAACCAGGTCTAAACCAGGACTAAAACCAGGTCTAAACCAGGTTTAAACTAGGACTAAACCAGGACTAAAACCAGGTCTAAACCAGGACTAAACCAGGATTAAAACCAGGTCTAAACCAGGTCTAAACCAGGATTAAAACCAGGTCTAAACCAGGACTAAACCAAGACTAAAACCAGGTCTAAACCAGGTCTAAACCAGGACTAAACAAGGACTAAAACCAGGTCTAAGCCAGGTCTAAACCAGGAGTAAACCAGGACTAAAACCAGTTCTAAACCAGGACTAAAACCAGGTCTAAACCAGGTCTAAACCAGGACTAAACCAGCTCTAAACCAGGTCTAAAACCAGGTCTAAACCAGGACTAAACCAGGTCTAAACCAGGTCTAAACCAGGACTAAACCAGGTCTAAACCAGGACTAAACCAGGTCTAAAACCAGGTCTAAACCAGGACTAAACCAGGTCTAAACCAGGTCTAAACCAGGACTAAACCAGGTCTAAACCAGGACTAAACCAGGTCTAAACCAGGTCTAACCAGACTAAACCAGCTCTAAACCAGGACTAAACCAGGTCTAAACCAGGTCTAAACCAGGACTAAAACCAGGTCTAAACCAGGTCTAAACCAGGACTAAACCAGCTCTAAACCAGGTCTAAAACCAGGTCTAAACCAAGACTAAACCAGGTCTAAACCAGGTTTAAAACCAGGTCTAAACCAGGTCTAAACCAGGACTAAACCAGGACTAAAACCAGGTCTAAACCAGGTCTAAAACCAGGTCTAAACCAGGACTACAACCAGGTCTAAACCAGGACTAAACCAGGTCTAAACCAAGTAATCCAAAGTATTCAGATTACGTTACTCACTTTAAGTAATTTAATGGATTACGTTACAAACTACATTTTGGGGTATGTAATCTGTAATCTGTAGGGGAATACATTTTAAGAGTAACCTTCCCAACACTGGGTATGTGTGGAGCTTCAGTTCTGCTGTGCGTAAAAATGAAGCTGGAACAGAATTCTTCACACGCAGCCTAACAAGAAACGATCAAATCCGGGCCAATGTGTTTGCAGTTTGACAGGGAACAGAAGCGAACAGACAGAACCCACAGAAAACCAGTTCATCCTCATACTTCAAAAATTAAGAAATATTAAAAACAAAAAAGTCTAATCAACCGTAGATTTCGCGATCGCCTTGCAGTACCTCCTGTGAGTACCTATTGACATACCGTCTCTTTACGCAGGACAAACTAATATTAGGCCTAAACTATGGCTAAAACAGCAGGAGTCAAGGTCTAAACCAGGACTTAAAAACAACTAAATCAGATCCACACACGATCTGAACCAAGTCCGAGCCGGAGTAAAATCTCAGTTCACCAAATACACACCAGGCGGACTGTGAATTTCCCTCATTTATTTGTATTTCTTGGTGTGAGGTTGTGGGTCAGATTCCAGGACTAATCCTCCCTCAGCTGACTTCTCCGCACGAGGATTACACTCAGACAGAAAATCCCAAACACACTTTTTACACAATCATAGCCAAGTTTTGTAGTTTTTGAGGTATTAATAGTACTGTTGTAGAAGCAGTATTAATATTAGTAGTATTAGTAGTATTAGTAGTATAGTACCATAGTACTAGAAACAAGAGTAGAAATTGTAGAAGCAGTAGCAGCATCAGATGCACTCGTAGTAGCAGTAGTAATAGTAGTAGTACCTGTAGTACCCTTTGTAACAGTAGCATCAGAAGCAGCAGCAGCAGTAGTAGTAGTAGTAGTAGTAGTAGTAGTAGTAGTAGTAGTAGTAGACTTACATAGCTTATGTAGTGCAGCAGGTCCAGTTGGTTTAGTTTTATTTGTTGATAATATTTTATCCTTGGATGTATCAAAATTTGCATCAGTAGTAGTATCTGTTGCATAAGAAGCAGTAGTAGTAGTAGTAGTAGTATCTGTTGGATAAAAAAGAGCAGTAGTAGTAGCAGTAGTAGTCGTCGTAGTAGTAGTATTACCTGTTGGATAGGAAGGAGCAAAAGTAGTAGTAGTAGTAGTATCTGTCGTGTAAGAAGCAGCAGCAGTAGTAGTAGTAGAAGTAGTAATAGTAGTAATAGTAGTAGTAGTAGTAGTACCTGTTGCATAAGAAGCAGAAGTAGTAGTATTAGTAGCATCTGTTAGATAAGAAGGAGGAGTAGTAGTAGTAGTAGTAGTAGTAGTAGTAGTAGTAGTAGTAGTAGTAGTAGTAATACCTGTTGCATGAGAAGCAGCAGTACTGGCAGTATTAGTAGTATCTGTTGAATAAGAAGGAGCAGTATTAGTAGTACCTGGAACATAAGTAGCAGCAGTAGTAGTAGCAGTATTAGTAGTCCCTGGAACATAAGCAGCAGTCGTACTTGTACCTGTAGTAGTAGTAGTAGTAGTACCTGTCATATCCTTCGTAGGTGTGCGTATCCATCGCTGGAGCTGCAGCTGTTGGAGCCAGTAGAACTTCAGCTTGTCACTCTGAGCCTAAAACAACACAAATAGTAGTAGTAGTAGTAGCAGCAGTAGTAGTAGTAGTAGTAGTAGTAGTTTATTTGGTCATTTTGCAGCACTACAAAACAAAACTAAACTAAACATAAACTACAACCCCATGGATCACGACGGAAAGGGTTTGGGCTGAAATAAAAAGTACTTATAATGCCTAACCCTTTTAAACAATGACAGAATTCCAAGAAAGAAAAGCAGCAAAAACAGCAAGTTTGCATTTAAATTTCACTTACGACTTACTGTATATATAAGAGACAAAATATAAATGAAAACAAATAAACTGTAATGTATAATTCATTCATTCCAGAGCTCTCTCTCTCTCTCTCTCTATATATATATATATTTTTTTTTTTTTTCTTTAAGGCTTCTACAGAGTTAGACTTTTAGATTATTCTATATACCATATTTTTTGGACTATAAGTTGCACTTTTTTTCATGGTTTGGGTGGTCCTGAGACTTATATTCTAGTGTAACTTATATATTAAAATTTTAGACTCTAGTCTTGTGTGTCAGTATCTGCTGCTCCTGTTCCTCCTGTACCACTGTCACTTGGCTCTACTGCTCATGTCTCCTGCAGAAAGAGCCTCTGTCCTGTCTGTATCATGTCAGTCGATCGCACCATTACTTCTGCACCACTGAACAATTTAACATTTAAACAAACTTATAAAGACACTGAGAAGACTGAACACAAATGCCCCCAAAAACAAAATCATATTTTGCAGATTACAAACTGAAAGTAGTGAAATCTGCAGCTGAAAACTGTAATCGAGCAGCAGAAAGAAAGTCTGGAGTGAGTGAGAAACTTGTGAAACCAGAAGGATGCACCATGAAACTTTCCTGGAGTCACTGGATGGATGGACAAAGCCTGAACTTCAGTGACACCAAAACCATATTGTCGGGATTCAGAAAGGCTGGAATAATTCTAACTGGAACTGATGCTGAGTCTGACGACAGCGACACAGAAGAGGAAGCGGCGCTCTGTTTACCTCCGGAGGTCAAGGAGTTGCTCAGAAGTGACACCGAGGATGAAGAATTGAATAGATTTAGTGATTTGGAGTGAGATGGAGAGTTTGTTAAACTTGTTCTGTTCTGTTGTTTATGTTATAGTTTATCTGAAGAACTGTTCATATGTGACATTAACAGCCTGTTATTCTCTGTTCTAATGTTATTACTAGAACTTCCCTTTCAAGATGACATGTCGGTTCCTGGTCCCCCTAAAAGTGCGACTTAAACTGCTCTGTTTTTTTTTCTTCTTCATTACGTATTTTTTGGCTGGTGTGACTTATACTCCAGAGCAACTTACAGTTCGAAAAATACGGTACTAAACTAAATTAAACTAAATTAAACTAAACTGCTTTTGTCATTAAGCAAAAATCAAACACTAAATCAGTTGCAGTTGTTACAGTAAACATAATACTTGGTTTGAACATTTTTACCTCTTTTCTGGGGAAATTTGAAATAAAAATTCTATATATACTCTCCTTAAGTGTATGATAATTCTGAATCTTAACTCCATCTGTCCAACTTTGCATGTTCTCCCTGTGTCTGCGTGCGTTACCTTCAGTGCGACGGTCCTCTCAGGTGTGTGCAGGTAGAAGACGCCTGGCTCCGCCCCCTCGCAGGTGAACGAGGCGTAGCTCAGACACACCTGCCCCAGCGGCGTCACATCGCGCGGCGTCCTGTAGTAAACCAGCGAGTTCCTGTCCTCCTCGAACACGAACCAGCGCTGCTTCCACGCCTTCAGAGCCCCGCCCCTTTTCAGCAGGTAACCGCGGAGACAGGGGGCGGGCGACGGCAGCTCGGCGGACGAGGGCGGGGCCTGGTCTGACGTGGGCGCGGGAAGCTCAAAAGGAGTTTCGGCGTCAGAAGGTGCGGTTTGAAAAGAAAGTGGGTTTTCCGACAAAGTGGGCGTGGTTTGGTCCAAAGTGGGCGGGGCTACTGTTAAAGGGGCGGGGTTTGTCATATCCGGAGTAGGCGGGGTTTGTTTTTGATCGACAGAAGCACATTCAGCTTCCTTTATTTCGATCTTTGACTCAGACGAAGTTCCCGAAGCTTCGCCAACTTCGTCCGAACAATGTACCCGCTCTGAAGAAGGCATCATCACTTCTGTTTTTTCTGATTGTACATCGTCTTTTTCAACTAAATTTTCAGATATTTGTAAAAAATCTGGTTCTTTTTCAGATTCGCCAACCTCTTGTTCATTTTCACGAAGACATTCTGCCGTCATCTGGTCTTCTGAAGTAGGATCGTGAGCTTCTTTTAAGGTGGAAAGCTCCCCAGCAGCTTCTAGTTTCGACTTGTTTAGATCACAGTTTCCACCTTTACTTAAATCCTTTACGTCGTCATTTAAGGTATTGGAATTATTACTTACTTTAGTCATTTCTAGCTCAAGTTTGTTCTTATCCGATTCTCCTGCTTCGGGATCATTCAATCCACAATCATTTAAGGCGGAATTGTCATCTCCATCCCTTCCCATCTGAGATACGCCAACGCATATCTCATTCGAACCAGTGGATTCATCTTTTAAGGTGGAATCGTCATTTTTAGAAGCAGAAAGGTCCTGATTATTTTGCAATCCATCATTTAAGGTGGAATTCTCATTAAGTTCATTTTGTTGTTGTATCTCAGGGATGTTTTCTGGCTCCATTTTGTCTTCTAAAACAGTACTGTCAAATCCAACAGACACATTTTCAGATTGAGGAGAATTTTGTTTGAAAATCTCATATTTTGAGACAAATATCTGCACTTTGTTTTGTCGTTTATCATCCAAATGAGAATCTGGACCAACCTGGAATAAGGAAATATCTTTTGCTTCGTGTTCAACTTGTGTCTAAAGAATTTGAAATATTGGTCTTAATTTTGTTCAGATTCCAAATGGGTTAAGTTCAGTTTAAGATTTAAAGCGTAGTTTCTGTTTTTTCTCCTGTGACTTTTATTTTGTAGGAGCAGCACTCATGGTATAACTCCACAGGGCTTTTATTTTGAAGGAGCAGCACTGATAGTATAGTTCCACAGGGCTTTTATTTTGAAGGAGCAGCACTGATAGTATAGTTCCACAGGGCTTTTATTTTGATGGAGTAGCACTCATGGTTCAGTTCCACATGGGCTTTTATTTTGAAGGAGCAGCACTCATTGTATAGTTCCACAGGGCTTTTAATTTGAAGGAGCAGCACTCATGGTTTAGTTCCACAGGGCTTTTATTTTGAAGGAGTAGCACTCATGGTTTAGTTCCACATGGGCTTTTATTTTGAAGGAGCAGCACTGATAGTATAGTTCCACAGGGCTTTTATTTGATGGAGTAGCATCATGTTTAGTTCCACAGGGCTTTTATTTTGAA
The DNA here is from genome assembly GCF_026225935.1 of Boleophthalmus pectinirostris. NCBI lineage: Eukaryota > Metazoa > Chordata > Actinopteri > Gobiiformes > Gobiidae > Boleophthalmus > Boleophthalmus pectinirostris. The sequence goes on from NW_026571299.1 coordinate 8,594,086, forward strand.
GGCACACATGGGCATTTTGGGAGCAGCACTGATAGTAGTTCACAGGGCTTTTATTTTGAAGGAGCAGCACTGATAGTTATTTTTTATTTTGAAGTAGCACTCATGGTTCAGTTCCACATGGGCTTTTATTTTGAAGGAGCAGCACTCATTGTATAGTTCCACAGGGCTTTTATTTTGAAGGAGCAGCACTCATGGTTTAGTCCCACAGGGCTTTTATTTTGAAGGAGCAGCACTGATAGTATAGTTCCACAGGGCTTTTATTTTGATGGAGTAGCACTCATGGTTTAGTTCCACAGGGCTTTTATTTTGAAGGAGCAGCACTGATAGTATAGTTCCACAGGGCTTTTATTTTGATGGAGTAGCACTCATGGTTTAGTTCCACATGGGCTTTTATTTTGAAGGAGCAGCACTCATTGTATAGTTCCACGGGGCTTTTATTTTGAAGGAGCAGAACTCGGGACTCTGGAAAAAAGCACATGAAAAATCACAAGAAAATATTTTTTTAAACTGTTATAAAATACTTAATTATGTTACTTAAAGCTTCAGTATGTAACTTTCTGGAGGTGTCTGCTGCATAATTCCATGGCAATAGAAAGTTAAAGCCATAGTTCAGAACATTCTCCATGGAAACAGATAAGTTTTGTGCCATATTGTGTAACATACTGTGACTTTAAGCAAAAGTACAGATACAGGGGCAAGTAAAAGTACTCAATAAATATAAAATAAAAGTACTGAGGTAGAAAATTTAAAAGCCAAATGTGTTTTTTATGAATTTTTCTCAACTGATTTTTGTATGACGGGGTATTTTACTTTTAGATCACCATGTTACCTTTTATTGCTTCAAAAATGCAATATTCACTGACAGTAAAGTGTTCTAACATGTTTTACAAGTTTCACTTTCATTTTTACGATCTGGGCCCCCCTCCCTCCTGAGTCACCCCCCCTTCAGAGCGCTACACAATCACAACACAATCACCACGCATGAGGGAACAACGCCATAACAAACTATTTTACATAATACGCCCTTTTTAAAGTTCCTGATGGACACAATTGTATGGTTAGAGTTCAGAAATATCAAAGCGAGTCAAAGTTTATGTCCTCACTGAGCATTTAAAGGTACGTGCGCCCTGAACAGGTTTTAAAAGTACACCTCGTACAGATATAAACATGTACAGTGTGAATCATGATGTGTCCTGATCCTGAAGAATGTGTCTTGTTCTGAGTCACTGAGTGTGTGACTGACTCAGAGCTAAAGTCAGTGCAGTTTTAAGGTCAGTAGAAAACTTTTCACTAACAGTGCACTAAACAAATTTATTAACACTGTTGGGCAAGTGACTTTAAAACTGTAGTGTGTTATTTATTTATGAATTGTTACTGTCATTTCAAAGTAGTTCCTTATATTACAATATTAATGTGTTTAATATGTAAAATATTACACGACTATTGCAGCACTTTAAGTTACACTCACCAAAATAACTGTGCGAAGATGAAGGACTTCTGTGCCATATATGGACTAAACCAGGTCTAAACTAGGGCTAAATCAGAGCTGAACTAGGACTAAATTAGGTCTAAACCAGAACTGAAGCAGAATTGAACCAGGACTGAACCAGGAATAAACTAGGACTAAACCAGGTCTAAACCAGGTCTAAACCAGGACTAAACCAGGACTAAACCAGAGCTGAACCAGGACTAAACCAGGTCTAAATCACGTCTAAACCAGGACTAAACCAGGTCTAAACCAGGGCTAAACCAGGTCTGAACCAGGACTGAACCAAAGCTGAACCAGGACTAAACCAGATCTAAACCAAGTCTAAACCAGGTCTAAACCAGTACTAAACCAGGACTAAACCAGGTCTAAACCAGGTCTAAACCAGTACTAAACCAGGACTAAACCAGGTCTAAACCAGGTCTAAACCAGGACTAAACTATGTTTAAACCAGGTCTAAACCAGGACTAAACCAGAACTAAACCAGTGCTGAACCAGGACTAAACCAGGACCAAACCAGGACTATTTTCGGACTAGGACTTGGAATCTAGGACCGCCCCTGACAGAAACCCGAGCTGCACTTCGCCTCGTGCAGCGTGGAGTTCTGCGCCGGTCTACGCGGTCTAGGGCCCGTCCCCCTGCTGATATCACGGGGGATTTTAACAAACTTGTGTGAAGAAAAACAAAAACCCACCACTTCAATCCAAGTAAAAAAAAAAAAAAAAAACCATTGTGACACGCGTTATTGATATTTGTACCAAGTAAAATATTACAATTTTTTTCGCAGTAATTTGTTACTTTTATCACTCCCAACACTGTTTATTACACTTTAATCTTTATTAGACTTTAATCTTATCTTTATTTTAACACAATCTGACCATAAATAACATGACAGAGCTGGAACCACAAAAACGTGAGCTGATCTGAGCTGTTAAACAAGTCACTTTCAAATAAAATTACAGTCATAAGCTAGAAAACCAAACACAACAGGATCACGGATACTCACATCGATCACAGGCTCCTAATTTTAAAGTTTGTTTGTTGAGTTTTGCAGACAGCCTTAAAACTTGTTTGACCGTGTGCATTGTGCTCTTTGAAGTTCCCAAATTTTTATTTCAATGACACCGCAATGTGACGTCTGTCTAAACAGAAGGGCTTGGCCTGAAACGTCACATCGTTGTGGTGTCACTGAAATTAAAATCTCTCTTTCCTTTTTTTCTTTTTTTTTTTTTTTTTTTTTTTTGTACTATTTTTGTCGTTGGACCCAGCACGCAATCTCAATTTTTCTTGGAAGTGCATGTCCCTATCTGCTATCTAGTGTGTATTGTGTTACCATAGCAACTCCTAAACATGCATGACACACACCCCCGGCACGATGTCACAGCAAAGTATCAAGAACAATAACTACAACGACTAATACTATTAATACTAACTGTACTGCAGCTGCACTGGTACTGTACTACTATTACTGTAGTAGTAGTAGTAGTAGAAGTAGTTGTTGTAGTAGTAGTTGTAGCAGTAGTTGTAATAGCAGTTGTAGTAGTAGTTGTAGTAGTTGTTGTAGTAGTAGTTGTAGTAGTAGTAGTAGTAGTAGTAGTTGTAGTAGTAGTAGTAGTTGTAGTAGTAGTTGTAGTGTAGTAGTTGTAGTAGTTGTAGTAGTAGTAGTAGTAGTTGTAGTAGTAGTAGTAGCAGCAGTAGTAGTAGTAGTAGTTGTTGTAGTAGTAGTACTTGTGTTAGTAGTTGTAGTAGTAGTTCTAGTAGAAGTTGTAGTAGTAGTTGTAGTAGTAGCTGTAGCACTAGTACTTGTAGTAGTAGTTGTTACAGTAGTAGTAGGTGTAGTAGTTGTAGTAGTAGTAGTTGTTGTTGTAGTACTAGTACTTGTGTTAGTAGTTGTAGTATTAGTTCTAGTAGAAGTTGTAGTAGTAGTTGTTGTAGTTGTAGTAGTAGCATTGTAGTAGTAGTAGTAGTAGTAGTAGTAGTAGTTGTTGTTGTTGTTGTAGTAGCAGTAGCAGTAATAGTAGTAGTAGTAGTAGTAGTAGTAGTAGTCAGTGTAGTAGCAGTAGTAATAGTAGTAGCAGTAGTAGTAGTAGTAGCAGTAGTAGTAGTAGTAGTAGTAGTAGTAGTAGTAGTAGCAGCAGCAGTAGTAGTAGCAGTACTAATAGTAGTAGTAGTATTAGTTGTACTTCTAACTGTAGTACTGACTATAATAATAAAAGCAGGTCTGAGTAGAACTGCACAGAGCAGAAGAGTCTGTGACAGGGGGCGGGGCCTCGTACCTGAACCAGGTGTGTCTGTGTTTACTCCGACGTGAACATTCCTCAGCTTTAGGAAGGAAAAGCGAAAAGGGAGCAGGACACAGGAGCCAGGAGAAGTACACGCTCCTATTGTGTACTTGTAGTGTCTCTTGTAGTAATAGTAGTAGTAGTAGTAGTAGTAGTAGTAGTACTCACTGTAGTACTGGCGAGTCTCTCTCTGTCTCTCTCTTCTTCTGTCACTCCTTGCCTGGCTTCTCCCTCTTTACTTCCCTAATTCCTTTCCTTGAGGCTCCTTCCTGGAATTCCTGTTTTACCCTTTCACAATAAAAGCTGATAAGAAAATAGTTTCAAAGTAAATGTTGTTGTTTGTTCAGAGAGGAGGTGAGAGAAGGAGAAAGTCAACTGTGAGGCAGCTTCTCTTAAAGGTCCTACATTACACAAAAATGACTCTCGTGAGCTTTAAGTCGTGTTTTAATGTCGTTACCTCGTTAAAAACAGACCTGGAGTTGTGTTTTGTTTCATTTACATGTTTAATTATCACTGTTGGACAAGTGACTTTAAAACTGTAATGTGTTATTTATTTATGACTTGTTACTGTCATTTCAAAGTGATTTATTACATTACAATATTGCTGTGTTTAAAATGGACTAAACCAGGACTAAACCAAAACTGAACCAGGACTAAACCAGGACTAAACTAGGTCTAAATCAGGACTAAACTAGGACTAAACCAGGACTAAACCAGGACTAAACTAGGTCTAAACCAGGATTGAACCAGAGCTGAACCTGGACTGAACCAGAACTGAACCAGGACTAAACCAGGTCTAAACCAGGACTGAACCAGGAGTAAGCTAGATCTAAACCTGAACTGAACTGAGGACTAAACCATGATTAAACTAGGTCTAAACTAGGCCTAAATCAGAACTAAACCAGGACTAAACCAGAACTGAACCAGGACTAAACCAGGACTAAACCAGGACTAAACCAGGTCTAAAACAGGACTAAACAAGGACTAAACCGGGACTAAACCAGGTCTTAACCGGGACTAAACCAGGATTAAACCAGGTTTAAACCAAGACTAAACTAGGTCTAAACCAGGACTAAACCAGGTCTAAACCAGGTCTTAACCAGGACTAAACCAGGACTAAACCAGGTCTAAAACAGGACTAAACAAGGACTAAACCGGGACTAAACCAGGTCTTAACCGGGACTAAACCAGGATTAAACCAGGTTTAAACCAAGACTAAACTAGGTCTAAACCAGGACTAAACCAGGTCTAAACAAGGACTAAACCAGGACTAAACCAGGACTAAACCAGGTCTAAACAAGGACTAAACTAGGACTAAACTAGGTCTAAACCAGGACTGAACTGAGGACTAAACCAGGTATAAACAAGGACTAAACCAGGACTAAACTAGGTCTAAACCCGGACTAAACTAGGTCTAAACCAGGACTGAACTAGGACTAAACCAGGACTAAACTAGGTCTAAACCAGGACTAAACCAGGACTAACCCAGGACAGAACCAGGACTGAGTGTCGGGACGGGCCTGGAGGTGTGCCCACGTAGACTGTCAGGCCAGACCAGGACTGAGACCAGGACCAGACTGGGACCAGACTGGGACTGAGAAGAGGACTGAGACCAGTTTAGTCCTTGTTCAGTCCCGGTTCAGTCCGTATGTGGCACAAAAGTCCGGCATCGCTGTTTAAGCCACGGAAACGAGAAACGGACATTATTTATTTAAAGACTAAATCGAAAACTGAAAAACAAATCATTATCCATTTTTTTTCAATTTGGTTTTGGAGACAAATAATGAAGAAAATAGTTGTTTTTTAATTTTCTTATATTTGGTTTTAATTTGAAAAACAAATGAACGAATGATACATGAATTCTGTTGTAATGTGAGCAATTAAGATTTAAAAGTGTTAATTAATGTTAAATCTCCATTGACAGCAGCAAAGGATCATGGTCTATGTAGTTCCCTTTGATTTTTTTATCTATTGCTGCACCATAACAATGAATTTAAGCAAAGAGACTTGTAGTTTGATATATTGTGACGGTCCATGATATTATTATGAGACTTTTGACGATCAAATTGGTCAAAAATAGCCACACATGGGACATTTCTTGTATAAAACTGGGACAAATCAGTGGTTTTGGATAAATTTGCTGGGACACAGGGCTCAAAACTGGGACAATCCCGGGTAAATAGGAACGTCTGGTCACCCTAACTTGATAAAGCTTTAATACAAGACCAGAAAATAAGTTATTAATCGTAATGAGTCAACAATAATAGTAGTAAAAATGTGCTGATACAGAGAGCCCAGGTTTAAGGAACTAAAGGAACAATGGCTGACTAACCAAACCACTTTATTTATTCAGTGCAACAGCCCATTTCAAAATCAGCAATAGATCTTGCAGCGGCTGTCATCACCATTTCCTCTAGGCACTGCTCTATCTAAAACGTGTTTTTAGACTTTAATTTTAGGTTTATTTTGACACAATCTGACCATAAATGAAATTATAAATTGACTTGAACTACAACAGATTGGTCAAACGCCCAAACAGGATCTGGAAAATGTGTTCTTTAAATCCATTTTGTGTTTTTTGTTCAGTTTTCAGACCAACTTAAAATGTTTTTTTTTTTTTTTTTTTTTTTTTTTACAAAAAAAAACAAAACATTTTAAGTTGGGGGGGGGGGGCAGTGTTTGCTTATGTGTGCATTGTATCACCATGGTAACTCCTAAACATTCCACCATAGACATACATGCAGAACACCCACAGCGGGACGTCACTGCAAAGTATCAGTATTTCATATCTTAAGGTTTATGGTTCATATCTCTGTAATTACTGGGTCTATCCACATGAAACGAAAAGTGGCACAAAGTTCAGCGTCAGTATAAATAAACAAAGGTGAGTATTTCAATGTTTTTACGGAAGTTTCAGAAAGTGGTGCCATTGTTCAACCACAAATATGTGATTGTTGAAGCTGAAAGAACTTTAAAGGTAGACAGGCCAGCGCCACCTAGTGCCTCCGCTCAATTTAATTTCTCTCCAGCGACTCGGTCAGGAATCAGAATACACTAGACCAGGGGTGTCAAACTCAAATTCACAGAGGGACAAAATTTTTAATTGGGACTAAGTCGTGGGCCAAACTAAATATTTATTGAAAAATTTCAACATCTGTTGTCTTAAACATCGAATCTAGAACAAGTATAATATAAAATAATAATGTAAAATAAAATGTAAAATAAATAATGTCTCTATATCTGATATGATCTCGTGGGCCAAATATAATTATATTGTGAGCCAAATTTGGCCCCCGGGCCTGAGTTTGACATGTCTGCACTAGATGGTTTGCAAAAATCCCGGAAGTGCGATTTCGGGCACCAGCCAATCAGCGAAGAGACAGACATTCTCTGTTGTCAACAATTTCCGAGATCGAGGATTTAAAGCCGGAACAAAGAGAATGTTTGGTGAATTTTATCAAGGGGAAAGATGTTATTGTCCTTCTTCCTACAAATTTGGGAAAAGCTTAATATACCAGTTAGCTCCGTTAGCGGCGCATTACATACGTCACGACCAAACAGCAGCGACTGGTTAAATAAAAAAGTACCCACCTACCGTCGAGCGAATGTATCCTAACGCTGCGAGGTCAGTAGGTTTCCACAAAGTGAAACCAAATGATGAATCAGTCTACTTTAAAGGTGCATTATGAGACTTTTCTGGTGGACAAATGCCTGTCTCTCAAATGCTTGGAGTTGTTATTGGTCTCCAACCAGTAACTCTCCACCCCCTTTCAAGCAGCACGCCAAGGGATTTCCGAATTACACATTTTGTCATGAATAACTCATTATCAGAGGTGGAGACAGGGAAGTTGCGACGTGGACTCGAGTCAGATTTGAGTCACTATTTTTAGAACTTGAGGGTTGACTTGATAAAATGGACTAAGACTTGAGAAGCACTTTTAAATCAGATTTTTTTCTGTTTTGACTGTAATGATTCACACTAAGGTCTTGTCCAAAACATTTAAAAAGGAAAAAGTTACATTTCTACAACTCTTACAAACTCTATAAATACTCATATATAAATATACTATGATTTTTTTTTAAGCACAATTTATTTTAAAATTCATATAAATTGCAAAAATCTAAGATATATTTGGTAATTTGGTTTAAAGACTTGAAATGACTTGACGCTCAAAGCAGAAGACTTGAACTTGACTTGGACTTATGGGCCAGTGACTCGAGACTCGACTTGGACTTGCTTGTATTTGACTTGGGACTTGACTCGGACTTGAGGTCAAAGACTTGAGACTTAGTTGAGACTTGCACAAACGACGACTTTGTCCCACCTCTGCTCATTATTATTGTAAATCTGTCATTTTCAGGCCTGACTTTGTGCACTCAAAAATAAATAGTTCTATGTTTTATCTAAAGGTACACCATCTAAGTCTTGCCATGGCTCTTATGTACACTTTATTTCCTAAAATTTGTAGCTTTCTGGAATTTTTGTTTTGTAAAAGTAGCTCACCCAAAGGAAAAAGGTTGGAGACCCCTGATCTGGAATGTTCCATGGTATGACAGTAAACTTATCCTTATTATTATTATTATTATTATTATTATTATTATTATTATTATTATTATTATTATTATTATTATATTATTATGCTTTTATTATATATGTTTCTGTAGCTAAAAAAATACAATTATTCATTCTGTGAAAAGGGACGCCTCTCCACAGATCTGAACTGTAATGTAGCCTGCTTCTCTCCCTCGTTATAGATATGATACGGTTTAATCAAAACTGTGGAACATTCCAGATAAAGCAATAACATTTCCATCATTAGTGTGGAAAAATATCAAAATATCAATATACTGTATCATTTAATGTGATGATACAATATGGATATATCAGCAACATTTTACGATGTTTTTTTTTTTTTCCAGCACTACAATTTTGTTGCTTAAGAGGAAGGAAACTCATTTATGTGACACATTTGACATTTTCACTTGTTTTGCTGAGTAAAATGGGTGTGTTTCACATTCACAAGAAGTGACACAAAGACTTTTAGTGTCACAACCACAAGTTACACGATTAATTTTTTATTGAATCGAACAGAATCGATTTGAAATATATCTCACCGACTCGAAAGTGCACTGTATCGAGATATGTATCGTATCATGGCCTGTGTATCGAGGTATGTATCGTATCGTGGCCTACGTATCGAGGTATGTATCATATCGTGGCCTATGTGTTAAGATATGTATCGTATCGTGGCCTATGTATCGAGGTATGTATCGTATCGTGGCCTATGTATCGAGATATGTATCGTATTGTGGCCTATGTGTTAAGATATGTATCGTATCGTGGCCTGCTTATCGAGGTATGTATCGTATCGTGGCCTATGTATCGAGGTATGTATCGTATCGTGGCCTGCGTATCGAGGTATGTATCGTATCGTGGCCTGTGTATCGAGATATGTATCGTATCGTGGCCTACGTATCGAGGTATGTATCGTATCGTGGCCTATGTGTATCGTATATCGAGGTATGTATCGTATCGTATCGTGGCCTATGTATCGTATCGGTATGTATCGTATCGTGGCCTAGGTATCGAGGTATTGTATCGTATCGTGGCCTATGTATCGAGGTATGTATCGTATCGTGGCCTAGGTATCGAGGTATGTATCGTATCGTGGCCTGTGTATCGAGGTATGTATCGTATCGTGGCCTATGTATCAAGGTATGTATCGTATCGTGGCCTACGTATCGAGGTATGTATCGTGGCCTATGTATCAAGGTATGTATCGTATCGTGGCCTGTGTATCGAGATATGTATCGTATCGTGGCCTAGGTATCGAGGTATGTATCGTATCGTGGCCTATGTGTATCGAGATATGTATCGTATCGTGGCCTATGTATCGAGATATGTATCATATCGACAACTTCTTAATGATACTGAGCCTTAATTTCCATGGAGACCCTCCACTAGAAATGTTACGCAGTGCACCTTTAAGCCATAAGATTAATATGACGAGTTTAAATAATAATAATACGATTCTACATTTGTGGATTGTTTAGAAGCTTCTTTGGAAAAAAAACATGAATCTCTTAAAAAGTTATAGCCCCTTCCCTTCTCTCCATCAAGAATTCTCAGGTGGGACTTATTGTTTAAAGGTGCACTAAGTAACTTTTCTAGTGGAGGGTCTGTCAAATGCTTGTTTCTATGGAGATGTCACTGCTCTGCTTGGAATGTCCCAAAGTATGACATTAGACAGCTCTACTTTATATTTATTCGATTACAAGTGGTTTTATAGCTCAAAAAATCCCAGAAAAACTAAATTCTGACTGTGAGCCGGGTCGCCTCTCCACAGATCTGACCTCTCACTTGGTCTGTTTTGTTTGCTGACCTGGTTTGTGGTTAATGTCTCTGGAAAAGGACTTTAAACGAAAAAGATTAATATGCAACGATTTTGAAAGCTAAATGATAACTTATAAATAACGATAAGGCAATTTGTGGATTATAAATGTGAATAAAACTATGTCTGACATTAATACATTATCAAAATACGTAAACACGATCTATAAAAATATACAAAAATAATAAAAAGTAGCCCACAATAAAATGGTTATAAGAAACAAGCCTAAAGTGTAGCAACAGCAGCATCTAGTGGACGTCTTAGGAACTACAAAGAGCAACTTGTGGCTTCGTTAATTTTTCTGAACGGTGCTAAAATGGGGACTAAACCAGGGTTAAACCGGTGCACACCATAACATGAACAAAACAAAACAAAAACAAAAAAACAAAAAATGGAACTCCAAGTAAGACTTCACCAAGTTTAAACCGATTTTCCTGTTTTCACATTTTGGGCTAAACCAGGACTAAATCCAGAAATAAAACCAGAACTAAAACCAGAACTAAAACCAGGACTAAACCAGGACTAAACCAGGACTAAAACCAGGACTAAACCAGGACTAAACTAGAACTAAATTAAGACTAAAACCAGGACTAAACCAGGACTAAACTAGAACTAAACTAGAACTAAACTAGGACTAAACTAGGACTAAAACCAGGACTAAACCAGGACTAAACTAGAACTAAATTAAGACTAAAACCAGGACTAAACCAGGACTAAACTAGAACTAAATTAAGGCTAAACCCAGGACTAAACCAGGACTAAACTAGAACTAAACTAGAACTAAACTAGGACTAAACTAGGACTAAAACCAGGACTAAACCAGGACTAAACTAGGACTAAAACCAGGACTAAACCAGGACTAAACTAGAACTAAAACCAGGACTAAACCAGGACTAAACTATGACTAAAACCAGGACTAAACCAGGACTAAATTAGAACTAAACTAGGACTAAAACCAGAACTGAACTAAACTAGAACTAAACTAGGACTAAAACCAGGTCTAAACTAGGACTAAACTAATACAATATGACACTAACAGTAGGTGGACATAATTGTGATTTCATATAAAAATAATTTCTCTATCAATAATATTTTTTATGTGGTCAAGTATTAGTAATTTTCAGGATGTGGTTGTTACGTTCATGTAGTTTTAAAAAACATGACAATATATATATTTTAAATTTATTTATTAAATGACAAATGAGAATATACAAAACAAGTGAAAAAGCATGACAATATCAAGTAATCCAAAGTATTCAGATTATGTTACTCACTTTAAGTAATTTAATGGATTATGTTACAAACTACATTTTGGGATATGTAATCTGTAATCTGTAGGGGAATACATTTTAAAAGTCACCTTCCCAACACTGCACATCAACTGAATTAGATGCTGCAGAATCTAGACAAAAAGAGAAATTCAAAAGGCAGCATCCGCCAACGTCCGACCAGAACTGAAGATGCAGCATTTTCGACCTAAATAAACTTTTGTCCAATTGACAAACTGAATTTCTCCTTTTGTCGTGGATTCTCCCTGGACGACTGAGGGATTTTACACACACCAGGACCTAGAATTACCCAGGATGGTTTTAGAATAGATCCACCACTGTAAATCTCGCTCCATATAAATATAGTTTTCCTAAGGGACATAACAATATTCAAATCTCTCGATACGGTATTTTCACGATATACATCCCACAGTATGATATTTATTGTGATATTTTGTATGCGCTAACAAAATAGTGAAAATACAACGTTTTCCATTTAAAATGCCTTGACAAGACTTTTGTTCCATCATAAACCAAAGAATTAGGATTTAAATGTGCTGAAGAAATATGACTCTGATTATTATATTATTACTTTTCATGTTGTCCCCACTGTAATGGAGCAAAGGATCATGGTATATGTAGGGTAACACTTTATAATAACTACACCTTATTTAGCCTTAATAAAGCATGAACAAAGGCTTAATTAATAATGATTCATGCTTAGTAACTACTTAATTACTACCTTAATTAGCACTTGCACTTAATTTGCCTGTGCTGTAAATAGTTACTCATAATTATTTCATACTTAATTACTCATGGACTAACCATTTGAGCATTTATTAATCATTAGTAAACTATGAGAGAATGATTTACTAATGATAATTCAGGCAGCTGTTATCTGTTAGTTAAGTCTTTTTGAGAGCTTTTCTAAAGTGAAGACGAATTATGCTTTATTAAATATTTACTAAGCATGAATCATTATTAATTAAATCTTTGTTCATTATTAATTAAGTCTTTGTTCATGCTTTATTAAGGCTAAGTAAGGTGTAGTTATTATAAAGTGTTACCAATTTCTCAAAAATGAAACCTTATTTTCCATTACTACTAATTGAAATAAATCATTATTTTCAATCGATTCAACACTTATCCTGCAAAAAGGCCACTTCAATTACCTAGAATTTTCCTCTATGGATGTGGTATTTGCTAATAAGTACATTAATTAGTTTTTCAATATTTGCATTTTGGATTGATTAAAAAACAAAAAAAAACAAAAAAACAAAAAACAAACAAACAAACAAACAAACAAAAACAGGGGGGAAAAAAAAGCGGAACGGGAACACTGCACGTGACGTTATCACGTTGTCAGCGTAAAACCCGGAAGTGACGAGCTGTCACCTGAGTCAAAACAACAAACACGATCCAAAGCACCGCGGAGAGGACCGAGGAGAGCTCCGTGACAGGCCGCCCGAGAGAGCGCGGAGAGCGGCCTGGACAGAGCACAGAGTTCCGCAGAGAGCCCTCCTCAAGCGGCGGGCCTCAGAGTTTGTTCCCGCCTGGCGCAGCTCTGAGGGCGGCCTGGACCTGTGCGCTTTGCCCCGGACTCTGCATCCGCCCGACGGAGCTCTGTTGGCGGCCTTCAGACCAGCGGTGGGTTCCCAGGGTTTGTCCCCGCCTGACGGAGCTCGGTGGGCGCCCTGAGCGGGAGCAGGATGTGGGTCGAGCCGGAGGAGGTCGGGCTGGCCGCGCCGCTGTGGGTCTCGGAGCGGGCCAACCCTTTCTTCATCCTGCAGCGGAGGAAGGGCCACGGCCGCGGAGGGGGTCTGTCCGGTGAGTGTGCTGCCCGGGGGAGCGAGCCCAAACCCGGGTCTGGGTGTGTGCACTGACTAGGGGTGTGCAAAAATATCGGAATATCGATATATCGTATCGTTTAATGTGATGATACAGTATCGATATCGTGGGCTACTGTATCAATATATCAGCAAGAGTATTTTTGCGTGTGTTTTACTAAATTATTTTGTTACAGTGCTACAGTTTTGTGGCTTGTGGAGTGAAAGGAAACTCATTTATGCGACACATTTGACATTTTCACTGTTTTGATGATTAAAATGTTTGTGTTTCATATGAACTTTGCACAAGAAGTGGTTTAAAAAGACTTTTAGTATCACAGCCATGATTTAGACTTTATTTTTTATTGAACCACATCGAATCGATTTGAAATATATCATTTCAAATCAAAAGTGCACTGTATCGAGATATGTTTCGTATCGTGGCCTGCGTATCGAGGTATGTATCGTATCAGCAACTTCTTAATGATACCCAGCCCTAGCACTGACCGCTCCAAACTGATCCAGACCGCTTCTAAAAGTCTAAAAGCTCCAATGTTTGATAGGAATGTAACGATATCCAAATCTCATGGTACGATATTTTCACGATATACATCTCACGGTTTTGTTTTTACTGCGATAATTTGTGGAGGCTAACAAAATTGTGAATATGCTACTTTTTCCTCTTAAATGTTTTATTCTTACTTCTTACTATTTTTTTTAATACTATGAACCAGATATTATGCGTTCTTAATAAAGACTGAATTGAATTGAACTGAATTAAAATGCCTTGACAAGACTTAATCCAAAGAACTAAGACTTTTAAAAATGCTTAGAACTGTTATTTTTTCATGTAGTTTGGACCAAAACAGAGCAAAGGATCATGGTCTATGTAGTTCCCTCTGCTATTGCTGCACCATAACTCTTAATTTAAGCAAAAAGACTTGTAATTCTATATATTGTGATGGTCCACGATATTATTGAGAGGCTTTGACGATTCGATATCAGGAAATTTTGGTTATTGTTACATTCCTAGTGTTTAGTCATAAGGTGTTGATGGACTCTCTCACATGATCTATAAGGTCCTGTATTGCGCAAAATTTACTCTTGTTGTGAGCTGCTCCCTCTTTTCTTAAATAATAAATAATATAAATAATAAATAAACCATGTTATGATTAGAGGTGTGCAAAAATATTGAAAATCGATATATCATACCGTGTAATGTGATGATACAGTATCGATATCGTGGGCTGCTGTATTGATTTATCGCCAAGAATGTTTTTTGGTATGTTTTACAAAATTGTTTTGCTACTTGCTTAGAGAAAGGAAACCAATTTATGCAACACATTTGACATTTGATGACTAAAATTTGTGTGTTTCATGAACTTTGCACAAGAAGCGATTTAACACAGCCATGATTTAGACATTATTAGTTATTTAACCGTATCAAATTGATTTTAAGTATACCTCATTGAATCGTATCGGATCGAAAGTGCACTGTATCGAAATATGTATCGTATCGACAACTTCTTAATGATACCCAGCCCTAGTTGTGACGTTGTTACCGCCTCAAACAAACCTGGAGTTGTGTTTTGTTTCATTCACACATGTTTAAAATCCTTTCTTCCACCTTGTGATGTCATGAAGAGGTCGTTTTCAGAGACAAAATCAGCCAAATGTTTCTAGTGAAGGTGTATAGAGTTTAAAACTACAGTAAAGCACTTCCTGTATTACCACAGTAAATACAGTGTTTACAGTTTGAGGGAAGAACTCAGCCTAGGATTTGTGTGTTAAACCTGTGTAATTATGAAGAGGTAAGAGCGTTTTAACATGACTAAAGCTCACAATAATCCATTTTGTTTGAAGTAGGATCTTCGTTGTTGCGTGTTTCTTAAATTTTTTTCTACACACAGGTGTTGAAAACCGGTAATTGTGCTAAAACACTCAGAGCAAAAGCAATGCATCTGACTTTTCTAATGCGATTGTAGTGTCCGTAATACACATAAATAGTAAAAGTAAAGTATCCCGTCTACTTTATCTAACTTAAAAAATAAAATACATTTAAAAAAGGGCACCCGATTAGATAATTTCATATTCTGATACTGAGTTGACCATACAGCATTTGTCTTTTGCCCCTCGGTGCATCTGCAGTTTGAATTAGTGGGTTTGGGGTGTTCTGGTTTCTGATTGGCTCCTGCGGTCGGTGCTTGATTGTGATTGGCTGTCGTTAGTGGTTTGCTGCGCTCTGATTGGTTGTCTCTCGGCAGGCCTTCTCGTGGGGACTCTGGACGTGGTGCTGGACTCTTCGGCCCGTGTGGCTCCCTACAGAATCCTGCTGCAGGCCGGAGACTCGCAGGTCTACTGGATCATCGCCTGTGGTCAGTTGTTAGACCGGACCAGGACTGGACTGGGGACTGGACCAGGGACTCGACCAGACGCTAAACCAGGGACTAAACAAGGGGCTAAACCAGGACGAAAACAGGTTCAAAACTAGGACTAAACCAGGACTACACCAGGGACTAAACCAGGACTAGATCATGGACTAAAACAGGGACTAAAACAGGGACTCAACCAGGCACTAAACCAAGGACTAAACCAGGACTGAACCAGGGACTAAACCAGGGATTCAACCAGGGTCTAAACCAGGGTCTAAACCAGGACTAAACCTTTGACTAATCCAGGGACTAAACCAGGAGTAAACCAGGACTAAACTAGGACTAAACCAGCGACTAAATCAGGTTCAAAACCAGGACTAAACCAGGGACTAAACCAGGGACTAAACCAGGGACTAAACCAGGGACTAAACCAGGGACTCAACCAGGGACTCAACCAGGGACTCAACCATGGACTAAACCTTGGACTAAACCTTGGACTAAACCTTGGACTAAACCTTGGACTAAACCTTGGACTAACTAAACCATGGACTAAACCCGGACTAAACCAGGGACTAAACCAGGACTAAACTAGGACTAAACCAGGCCTAAACCAGGGACTAAACCAGGGACTAAACCAGGGACTAAACCGGGACTAAACCGGGACTAAACCGGGACTAAACCGGGACTAAACTGGGACTAAACTGGGACTAAACTGGGACTAAACCAGGACTAAACCAGGGACTCAACCAGGACTAAACCAGGACTAAACTAGGGACTGCACACTAAACTGAGATTAGGAATGGGCCCAGGTCCAAATGTTTAGCTTTCAAAGTCCATTTCAAGGCCCATAGATGTGTCTTAAAGGGCCCGTACACTATTTTCTGATCTAAGTTAATTATCAGGTAATATTGCTTCCTCATCAGAAACATACTTTGAGTTTTGTTTTCTTTCATTCACCCATGTTTAGACCACAAACCCGACATATTTAGGCACACTGTGGTTTTACAGGAAGTGCTTTGCTGTGCTTTTAAACTCAATACATTTTCACTAGAATCTTTTGGGTAATTTCAGCCCTGGAATTACCAATCTTTACTGAACAAACGATAAAAGGAGCTGTTAAATTGTAAACTACCACTACATGACATCACAGGGTGGAAAGGAGCATTTTGAGCTTTGGAGATGTAGATAGACAAATAATAAAGAGTTACTCAGACATGTGAATGAAACAAACACAACTCCAGTTTGTTTTTGAGGAGGTAATAATATTATAAAATGGCTTAAAGTTCACAAGAGTCAATTTAGTGTTATGCAGGACGTTTAAAGTTGAAGTAACGATCACAAATTCACTTTTCACTCTTAATAAACTGTATTTATCTGTCATATAAAATCATTAGTTACATGTTTGTGTAATTACAGACAGTGTTGTGGAGTAACAGATTACATGTACTGGAGTTATGTAATCAGAGTACAAATTATGAGTAACTGTATTCAGTTACAGTTACTGTTTAAATGAGTGGTAATTGGATTTGTTGAAATAAATGGATTACATGGCGGTATTTTCTTGTTTTCACATGGGCTATATCCCTTTTTATTTTTATTTTATTTTATTCCGGTAATTCCACTCATTGCTGGAAACCCAAACAGAACGCGCACAATAAGAGTTGCATAAACATCTTGTTAACGCTGGTGGCGTCGGTCACATAATGGGCGAGGTCGTTAATAATCGTCATTGTTAATAATCTGATTCTGCATCATTTTGAGTAAGAAACATCCAATATTACAGATTTTTATTGGGTTGGCGCATTTATGTTTGTACTGAAAGTGATTTTTTTTTTTTCTTTTTCTTTTTTTTTTTATAAACAATATGACACCTAACAGTAGGGTGGACGTCAATCAATCAATCAACAACTTTATTAATCCCAAAGTCATAATTTAAGGCAGCAGTGATCTCATATAAAAATAATTTCTCTATCAATAATATTTTTAATATGGTTAAGGAAAGACTGAGCTTTTTCTTGTCTTTTAGGAGACAAAACTTCTTATGTTAAGATTTCTTAGTCTTTGCTTCTCTACAGCAAACAAATGTCTCTTCATGGAGACTTGGGCTCAACAGACAATTTGAAGAAAACAAACACGAATTTTCAGGATGTGGTCGCTACATTCATATAGTTTAAAAAAGCATGACAATATCAAGTAATCCACAGTATTCAGATTACATTACTCACTTTAAGTAATTTAATGGATTACGTTACAAACTACATTTAGGTATCTGTAATCTGTAGGGGAAAACATTTAAAAAGTAACCTTCTCAACACTGTGTACAGACATAACACTCTTCTGTAGTCCAATGAGGTTCAGTTGGTCTTCCGATAATTTATGTTATGTGGTTCTTTTTTCAGACCAAGAGTTTGTTTTCATACCTGACAGATTCGACTGCTCATTAGTCTTCCTCAGAGTCACGTGATGTTTCCACCGGTAAAAAGACAACACCAAAACCTGTTGAACTCAGCTGAGCGAACATCACAGAACTGTCGGGTGTGAAAAGAAACTCTTGATCTGGAAAAAAAGAACCACAAACATAACACTCTTCTATTTCCATTTTGAGTCTTTAGTTTGTTTAAAAAGAGCACTCAGAGAATGAGGCAGTGCAAAAATGTCGGTGTAGAATATCAACACAGAGTATCGAAAGTGGCTGACATGTTTGCTTTCTCTAACTTGGACTGAACCAGGTCTTAATCGGAGCAGGTTTAAAGCTCGTGTGTGTGTCTCTCTTTAGGTTCGTCGCGGAGAGAGATCACAGAGCACTGGGACTGGCTCGAGTCCAACCTGCTCCAGACCATCTCCATCTTCGAGAACGACGAGGACATCACCACCTTCGTCAGAGGAAAGATCTGCGTAAGTGCCTCGTGCAGCTCTACAGACGACGTAAACGGGGCAGGAGGTTGGGAAGACATTTAAGAACACTTTCACTTCAGCTTGCATTATATTATAAACTAGAGCAGGGGTCACCAACCTTTTTGAAACCGAGAGCTACTTCTCGTTCACTGAGTCGTACGAACCGCTCCCAGTTTCATACGCTCTTCTGAAACAACACAATCGCTCAGTTTGCTTTTACTTAGCAAGATGGGAAACAGATCAGATCAATATTCAGCACTTTAACTTTATTCATCTCAGTAAAAGTAAATTTTTAAGTAAAGTGTTATCATCATTGTTTCTCTGAGTGTGTTTACACGTACATCAGTGTCCAGGTTATAAATGCACTATCCCGGTTTCTTGACATAATCTTACAAATGTGCAAGTGCAAAAATTATATACCGTATTTTCCGGGCTATTAGGCGCTCTGGATTATAAAGTGCACTGTCATTGAATGGTCTATTTTCGAACTTTTTTCACAAATAAACCTCACCATAATTTAATCCCTGGTTTAGTCCCTGGTTTAGTCCCTGTTCAATCATTGTTTAGTCCCTGGTTTAGTTTCTGGTTTAGCCTTTGGTTTAGTCCCCAGTTTATTCCTTAGTCTAGTCCTTGATTTACTCCCTGGTTAGTCCTAGTTTAGTCCTGGTTTAGTCCCTGGTTCAATCATAGTTTAGTCCCTGTTTTAGTCCTGGATTAGTCCCTGGTTTAGTCCTAGTTTAGTCCCTGGTTTAGTCCTAGTTTAGTTTAGTCCCCGGTTTAGTCCCTGGTTTAGTTCTAGTTTAGTCCCCGGTTTAGTCCCTGGTTTAGTTCTAGTTTAGTCCCTGGTTTAGTCCTAGTTTAGTCCCCGGTTTAGTCCCTGGTTTAGTTCTAGTTTAGTCCTGGTTTAGTCCCTGGTTTAGTCCTGGTTTAGTCCCTGTTAGTTTAGTTTAGTCCCTGGTTTAGTCCCTGGTTTAGTCCTGGTTTAGTCCTGGTTTAGTTTAGTCCCCTGGTTTAGTCCTGTTTAGTCCTGGTTTAGTCTGTTAGTCCTTTGGTTTAGTCCCAGTTTATTTCCCTAGTCTCATCCTTGATTTAGTCCCTGGTTAGTTCTAGTTTAGTCCTGGTTTAGTCCCTGGTTTTAGTCCCTGGTTTAGTCCTAGTTTAGTCCCTGTTTAGTCCCTGGTTTAGTTTAGTTTAGTCCCTGTTTAGTCCCTGGTTTAGTCCCTGGTTTAGTCCCTGGTTTAGTCTCTGGTTTAGTCCCTGGTTTAGGTTCTGGTTTAACCTTTGGTTTAGTACCCAGTTTACTCCCTAGTCTCATCCTTGATTTAGTCCCTGGTTAGTCCTATTTTAGTCCCTGGTTTAGTCCCTGTTTCAATCATAGTTTAGGCCCTGGTTTAGTCCTAGTTTAGTCCCTGTTTTAGTCCTGGTTTAGTCCCTAGTCTCGTCCTTGATTTAGTCCCTGGTTAGTTCAAGTTTAGTCCCGGTTTAATCCCTGATTTAGTCCTTGGTTTAGTCCCTGTTTTAGTCCCTGGTTTAGTCCTGGTTAAGTCCCTGGTTTAGTCCCTGTTTTAGTCCTGGTTTAGTTTCTGGTTTAGTCCCTGGTTTATTCCCTAGTCTTGTCCTTGACTTAGTCTCTGGTTAGTCCTAGTTTAGTCTTGGTTTAATCCTTTGACATTATAATGTTTTTAATGCAGCTTTGACACATTTGTTTATATTTTACAGAAACGAACCTTAAAACTGCATGGCGCATTTGCATAAACTGTGCTGATCGCTCGTCTAAATCGCTTATCTAAATTTAAAACGTATAATATGTCTGTATAATGAAGATATTGTAATTTTTTAAATCTATAGTCGGTTGGATGTTCCCGCCGGCCTCATGTGATCGTACGCTTTTCTGATCAACGCCTGAAACTGTGGCGGAGAAAAACATGTTTGTGGAAGTGACGGTGCGTTTACATCCTGCTGAACTGCATTGTTAGAAGTTCTGTTCCTCCTGTTTGACTTGAGTTTCATTTTAACACAATCTGACCAGAAAGAGCTGACTTGGTTAAAACGACTGTGAGGTGAGAGATTATGGGAGTTGCAAAACAAGTCTCACACACGTAACATTTCTGTCACAAGTTAGAAAGAGCTAGATGACGGTTTTTCACTTTGTCACTCTCACCTTTTTTGTTGAAAACGCCTAAACGGGATCATGAACTCTTCTGAAAATCTGCTGTTTAAATCCATTTTGTATTTTTTTCTTGAGTTTTCAGACAATCTTAAAACATTTTCACATTTTTTGAGTGTTTGCTGATGTGTGCATTGCGTCACCTTTAGGGATGTAACAATAACCGAAATATTGTGATATCGCGTCTAGGGATGTTCCGATCATATTTTTTTGCCCCGAGTCCAGATCCGATACTTCTATAAAACATTATGAAATTAACGAAGAGCAAAGAATAAGATCCAGGATGTGTGGGGGGATCAGATTGTGTTGATTTCAATCTCATCCCGCACACAAGTTGGGCTGAACTTGTGAAAGATCAAATGTCCAAAACTTAAATTTTATTATTAACTTCTCTAACCATGCACCATCATTGTTGAAAATCTTTACTTTTACCACAGTCTGGTCTTTGAATGTGTAACTTAGTAAATTTAATGAACTGGACAAAACAGGAACCAGACCAGAATCAGATCAGACCTGAAACTAGACTCTGCACAATCTAGAGTTTGTATATTTGATATTATATGTTTGCATGTGCATTATGTTTTAAGCATTTAGGCTCGTCTATGAAATCCAAATAATACAAGATCTTACCAAATAAAAACAAGATAACAGAAGCCCCACAGCCTCTGTCCCCCGGCCGCCCCCACTCTCCCGCACCACCACCACATCCACAAACCCACAGCTCCGCACCACAAACAGAACAACGCAACATCGGTTCCACCGCTCAATAGACACTCCACGCTGCTGGATGAACCCTAACCTCCAATAGCACCAGCTCCACTGCACAACAGCGCTGTTTGTTTTGTTTGCAACAAACAGCACTGTACAATGACGCCATCTGCCGCGCAGGTGTGAACATGGGCCACAGAACCACAGGTAACAGCGCCCGAGCACCGCACGGCCCAAAAGTCCCAGTGTAAGTGCATCTCTAGTACAGCAGGCGCTGGGACAGACAGTCGCGCTAACTGGACGTCCCTGAGTAAATCCCGTGCCTCAGAAAAACTGTTGTGTGCTGTGTGTCCTGTGTGTTATATACATAAATTATTTATCCGACACCTGATCGGCACATAACGTCCGAGTCCAGCTCGAGTCCGCAGTCACGTGATTGGCGCTAATTTCCGATCACGTGACTGGATCGGGACAACCCTAATCGTATGGTCAAAAGTCTCTCAATAATATCGTGCGCTGTCACAACATATTGAATTACAAGTTCCTTTGCTTAAATGCATGGTTTTATAGTAGCAATTAGGGTTGGGCGGTGTCCAGATTTTGATACCGTTAAACCTTCTCAATATTTTATTGGGATATACAGTATTACCAAAATGTTTTAGTACGACTTTGGTAAGCTACGAAGCCACAAGTGTATGACCTGCAGACTTATAATCTCTGAAAAGTTTCACATGAACCATCTCCAACGCCATACACACACAGAACAAACTCAGCATCCTCAGCACCTCCTCTGTCACAGAAAGAACACTCATATTCATGTCCATCAGAAGTTGAACCACATTAGCCACAAGGCCCGAGCTGTTTTTATCAGCGCTTTATAGTTTATGCAAATGAGCCATGTGGTTTTAAGTTTCATTTCTGTAAAATGTAAAACAAAGCCAAAATGCTGCCAAATTGCAGAAGTACTAGTATTTTATTTTTTTGGGACCAACTCACTTGCGGTTGGACTTGCCGCATGAGCATCACGTGACAACGAAACAAAACTAATCGAACGTCATCTCCCCACGCAGTTAAAAGAAACATTATAGACATTATTAGTTTTAAATCGTGATAGCGTTAAATTGAAAATACAACCACTACAATTATATTAGGTCCTTATGCGCGGCAGATTTTTTTTATGATGGTAAAGAAACTGATATTGTTGCTACTTTTTGATACCACTGGATACTGTAATACCGTATTTCCACCCAACCCTAGTAGCAATAGTTAATAAACATCGGAAACTACAAATCCCATGATTCATTTCAGCTCAGACAACATCAAGAAATATGATTTTTACTTGAATTCTTGGGATTATGATGGAAATAATTCACACCAAATGCTTGTCAGGGTGTTTTAAAAGCAAAAATTAGATCAGCCTCTCTAAAATATCGCAATAAATATCGTACAGTGAGACGCATATGGTGAAAATATCGTATCGAGAGATTTGGATATCGTTACATCCCTGTTCACCTTGGGTTTGCTGATCATTCCACCATACACATGCATGTAGAACGCCCCCACAGAAGTAAAATTTGCCGTCTTTAAACTGTGTGCAGGGTCTGATAGCGGAGGAGCAGAGGTCGCTTCTCTCTGAACCCGACCAGGACCCGGTGAAGTTCCAGGAGGCCCAGCTGAAGATGAGGAGGCTCTTCTCGATGCCCGAGGAGGAGAAGCTGGTGAACTATTACTCCTGCAGCTACTGGAAGGGCCGGGTCCCACGGCAGGGCTGGCTCTACCTGTGTGTCAACCACCTGTGCTTCTACTCGCTCATCCTGGGAAAAGAGGGTGAGGCCGGACCCTAGAGTCTGTTTTAAATGTATTGATTTTATTTTAGAGGTGTTTTTTTTTTTCTTACCAGTCTGACCAGCTCTTCAAAACAATGATATTTGCAGCTTTTTATAAAGAAATACAAATAATATTATGCAGAGTTGAGTTAAGCTTTGGCTCTCCACAATATTTTCTGTTTCTCAAGTAGCCCCATGGAAAAAATAATTGTCCATCCCTGGTTTAGTTCCTGGTTTATTTCCAGGTTTAGTTCCTGGTGTAGTCTCTGGTGAGTGGTGCTATCTTCATACTGACTTTGTGTGTATATGTCCCTGGTTTACTCCTGGTTTAATCCCTTGTTTGGTCCTAGTTTAGTCCAGAGGGGTTTTCCATCAAAGTGTCTTAACAAGTCCAGGCTTATCCTGAAATCCTGAGCTCAATCTAGCTCCATCTTTATCTTAAGCCTCAAGTCGTTCCATGACAGAAATAAACCTGAGTCTGACCAAAGCTAATTCAGGCCTGGAGTTTAAGTTGCTCTTTGTGCTCGCGGTGACTGTGAGAAGGACAGAGCAACGGAGCAACGACATCACGGAAAATGGGCCAAAAATGTTTTTTATGATCTGACTAAACGAGAGAGGGGCCACAGCGCACGGACAAGAGTGATTTGGGACACTGAACTTTTCCGGTCATTCTGATCTGAGGAGCGAATGACTCCCCCTCCTCTCCTGTTCGTTCCCCCTCTTCTCCCGGTCGCTCCGTGGACAGAGAGGAGGCTGGCTGTGGAGTGCAGAGCCTGGTTAATGCAGCCCGGGGAATGAAGTTGCCTGACCCCTTCCCAGTGTGCTGTAGTACGTGCTGAGTTTAAGTTTTGGTATGCATAAAAGTGAAGCTGTAACGGAAATTTTCACATGTAGCCTAACAAGAAACAATATAATCCACCCAGACGTGTTTGTGGTTTGACAGGGAGCGAGAGATGAGGGAATGAAGAGACAGATGTGATGAAGGAGAGAACAGACAGAACCCACAGTCATCCTCAGAGTCCAAACCAGAGACCGAGTTTGGACTGTAAAAGTCTCAAGCGAATATAAAAGTCACTTTTTCACCTGTATCACACACACAGAGGTGTTCTGATGCACAGGCTGAAACTTTGGACTGAACTGTTTCTTTAGACATCCTTGGAGACGGAGCTAAAATAATCTTGACAGTTTGTCTTGTCCTGACCAGATTTGTTTCCACGTGCTTGTTATTGTGGCAACTCAGCTCCACCTCTGGTCAGTCACTTTGGTGGATCTGAGGCTTTGACAAACCTGGATTGGCCAAATAATTCAGTCTTACACTTTAGCTCGCTTCACTGAAAACCCCTGAGGTCTGGTGATGTGCTACCATGATACTGACTGTGTGCGTATTAATATTTCTGTGCGTTTATGTTTATATTTTTGTTTGTGTGTGTTCATGTTTATATTTGTGTGTTTGTGTTCAGTGGTCCTGGTGTGTTTTTGTGCGTTCATGTTTATATTTGTGTGTGTTTTTGTGCGTTCATGTTTATATTTGTGTGTGTTTTTGTGCGTTCATGTTTATATTTGTGTGTGTTTTTGTGCGTTCATGTTCATATTTGTGTGTGTTTTTGTGTGTTTATTGTTTATATTTGTGTGTGTTTTTGTGCGTTTATGTTTATATTTGTGCGTTTGTGTTCAGTGGTCCTGGTGGTTCCCTGGACGGAGGTGACTCAGCTGGAGAAGAACAGCACCCTCCTGTTCCCCGAGAGCATCCGGGTCTGCACGCGCTCAGAACATCACTTCTTCTCCATGTTCCTGAACATCTCGGACACTTTCAGACTCATGGAGCAGCTCGCCAACATGGCCATGAGCACCCTCCTGGACCAGGACCGCGCCCGCTCCCACACCGACCCCTCCAGACCCGACCGAGACCCGCCCAAACCCGGGTCCACGCGCAACTCTGCTCCTCAGATCAAGAGGTGAGGGAGACACCACTGGAACCAGGACTAAACCAGGGCTAAACCAGGATTAAACCAGGATTAAACCAGGACTAAACCAGGACTAAACCAGGACTAAACCAGGATTAAACCAGGACAAAACCAGGACTGAAATGAGGACTAAACCAGGGCTGAAACTAGATTGAGCCAGGATTAAACCAGGACTAAACCAGAATTAAACCAGGACTGAACCTAGGACTGAAACTAGAACTGAAACAAGATTGAACCAGGACTGAACCAGGACTGAACCAGGACTAAACCAGGGCTAAACCAGGACTAAATCGGGACCAAACCAAGACCAGATACAAACCAAGTCCAAACCAGGATTCCAACTAGGTCTAAGTCGGGACTAAATCGGGACTAAATCGGGACTAAGTCGGGACTAAGTCGGCACTAAGTCGGCACTAAGTCGGCACTAAGTCGGCACTAAGTCGGCACTAAGTCGGCACTAAGTCGGCACTAAGTCGGCACTAAGTCGGCACTAAGTCGGCACTAAGTCGGCACTAAGTCGGGACTAAGTCGGGACTAAGTCGGGACTAAGTCGGGACTAAGTCGGGACTAAGTCGGGACTTGGACTGAACCAGGACTAAACCAGGGCTATACCAGGTACAAACCAAGTCCAAACCAGATTACAACTAGGCCTCAGTCAGGTCTCTAAGTTAGGTCTAAGTTAGGTCTAAGTTAGGTCTAAGTTAGGTCTAAGTTAGGTCTAAGTTAGGTCTAAGTTAGGTCTAAGTTAGGTCTAAGTTAGGTCTAAGTTAGGTCTAAGTAGGTCTAAGGTCTAAGTCAGGACTAAAGCACATCGAAACCAGTACTAAACCTGCTGAAAACTTGGACTAAAGCAGGACTAAACCTCCACAGATCCATACCAGGACTTTAACAGGTCTCTCTCTCTCACAGGGACCTGGACGCTCGGGCGAAGAACCAGCAGTACCGCTCGTGGTTTCGTCTGACGGAGGAGGAGCGGCTGGACGGGCACACAGACTGTACCCTGTGGGCGCCGTTCGCCAAGAGCCACGTGCCCGGGCAGCTGTTCGTGTCCAGCAGCTGTTTGTGCTTCAGGAGCAAACAGGAGGACGTCTGCCAACTCATCATCCCGCTCCGAGAGGTAACAGCCTGCCCTCCGTTACAGCTGTGCTTCTGTCTGTTTCTCTGATTATTTAAAGCTGCATTGTGTAGCTTTTCTGGTAGAGAGTCCGTCACCTGTTTGTCTCCATGGTGATCAGTGTGGTGTTAAACTTATTCATTTACGATTCAATTAAATTATGGGTGTTTTTACTGCTCCAAGAACATGCACACCTACGTCAGCGGGCTCTCCTTTCCACAGATCTTGACCAGTATCTTGATCTGAGGTTGTTTCCATGGAGACAGTCAAGTTTAATACCACACTTGCCACGTTTACATGAGAGTATAATTAATTCCAAATAAAAACAATTTAATTCTGAATAAAAATTAATCTGATTCTGCTTTAAAAAGAGCACGTAAACACTTAATTCCTCATGAAAATGATTATTCGGAATTAAAATTAATTCCGAAATAAGTGGGTGGTTTATTCTGATTTTAAAGTAAAGATTTGAAAGTCCGAAGCCAGGACTGGTGGAGCCTGAACCTCATCGTCCGGATCGCGTCAGAAGGGCGACCCAAAGAGCATGCGCTGAATGACCGGAATTATTTTTAAGAAGTTTACATGATCGAGGAATAAATTAATTCGGCTTTAAAATCAGAATAAACCACTCACTTACTTGAGATCTAACTTTGATTCCGAATAATAAATTTCATGAGGCATTAAGTGTTTACAACATGGTCGTTTTAAAGTGGAATTCATTTTTATTCAGAATTTAATTATTTTTATACACAAGCGCACTGATTTTCAAACTGTGAAAATGTAAGTGTGTATTCAAGAGCAGGTGTTAACGTTAAAGCGTGTGGTTTTGGTCGTCCTCTTCTCGTCTAAACCTTGGCTTTCGCGCTCTTCCAGGTGACGGTGGTGGAGAAGGCCGACTCCTCCCCTGTCCTGCCCAGCCCCGTCTCCATCAGCACCAAGAACAAGATGAACTTCCTGTTTGCCAACCTCAAAGACCGGGACTTCCTGGTGCAGCGGATCTCCGACTTCCTGCAGAGGACGCCCGACAGCCCCCCCATTTTCCCAACGGTTTGTCAATCATCACCAACAGCCAATTAATTAGAGGGACAGGCCAGTTATAATCTCTGGGATCTCATTAAAGGTCCTGTATCATGCAAAATTGACTTTAATGAGCTTTAAGTCATGTTATAATATTGTTATCTTATCAAAAACAGACCTGGAGTTGTGTTTTGTTTCATTCACACATGTTTGAGTAACACTTTATTGTTAGTTTGTCTACATCTCGAACTCAGACTTACCCTGCATTTAATTATCCTTCTGAATTGCTTTTCCCAGGAAGTTGCTTAGCCTGGGACGGTGCAACTTGGATCTTAGTGGCGGAAAAAGTAGACCGAGCAAGGATTCCGAGTCAGAATCTAAGACCCTGTTTACACTGAAACGAATCCGCGTATCACCGTATCGGAAACAATCTGCGTCCACAATCTGCGTCCGCAATCCTGCCTTATCCACACAGCTTTGAGCATGTTTGTTTACATTTTACAAAAACGGAACTTAAAAGCGCATGGCTAATTTGCATAAACTGAGCGCTCAAAAAACAGTTCGCTATTATGCGCTGATGCGGTTCAGCTTCTGTCGGACTAAAGGACACGACTCAGTGGAATATGAGTGTTCTGTCTGTGACAGAGGGGTGTTCTGCTGATGGTCTGTTGTCTGATGTCTGTTCTGTGCTTCTATCGTGTTGGAGATGGTTCATGTTAAACTTTTCATTATTATAGAGATTATACGTCTGCAGGTCGTATGCACAGACCGTATATATGAATATATGCTATCCTCTTAGTGTTTTGGCTGTGAATTCGCTACTTCTCGGTGCATAGACCTACATCAGAGTATCAGTGTTTTCAGGTGTCCACACAGTGCTGGATCAGATCTGTACTTGTGTCTCTGGAGCTGTTTTCAACCAGATTAGTTTTCGACGAACACTGCATTCGCAACGAAAACGACTCGAATACGTACTACTGTGGACGGGGCCTAAGATGGCTACGCCCACTGTGACGTGTAAATATGAAGTGTTTTCGTTGTGTTTGGACACTTTGGTGGTTTAAATGACAATTTCAGTCACTTGTATTACTGCAATACCTCACTGCATCTGTATCACTGCCTGTGGGTTTGGTAGTCGGTGTTGTAGGTGAGGCCAATATTGAACAAAGTCTTGATTTAACAGGTATTAAAATCTCTAAGGTTGTAACGAAAGAGAAATCATAACATAAAATTAAGTGCAAATTTCAAAAACTAAAGTGGCAGTTTTTTCATAAAATGAGGGAATATTCTAGCCAGGCTGGTGCCACCTAGTGCCTGCATTCAATTTCATTTCTCTCCAGCAACTAGGTCAAGAATCAGAATGCACTAGATGGTTCGCAAAAACCCCGGAAGTGCAAGTTTGGGCACCAGCCATACATTCTGTTTTGTTAACGATTCCTGAGATCGAGGATTTAAAGTTGGAAGAAAGAGAATGTTTGGTGAATTTAATCAAGGAGAAAGACGTTATTGCCCTTCTTCCTACGGGATTTGGGAGAAGCTTAATATACCAGTTAGCCCCGTTAGTAGCGCTTTACATACGTCACGACCAAACAGCAGCGATTGGTTAAATTTAAAAAAGTACCCGCCTACAGTCGAGCGAACGAATTCTAATGCTGTGAGGTCAGACGGTTTCTACGAAGTGAAACCGGCTGATGAATCAGGCTAGGAATATTCATCCATCCATTTTCTTCTATTTATCCGGGGCCGGGTCATGGGCAGCAGTCTAAGCAGGGACTCCCCAACTTCCCTCACCCCAGACACTTCCTCCAGCTGAGAAGATGGGGGAATAGTCATATAATAATACGCTTCAAACTTGGATGTGATGTCAAATCCGAGGTCCAAGCGGGAGTCGGAAGATAATCGAATGTAGAGGTTTGTTTTAAACATGTGTGAATGAAACAAAACAGGACTCCAGGTCTGTTTGTTACGAGGAAACGATGATTATAACAGATCAGAAAATAGTGTAATATGGACCCTTTAAAGCATTTTGAGTTTTCTACCGTGTTATCACGTTATTCCCTCATCAAAAACGTGCCTGAAGAGGTTTTAAACATCATCCATGCATGTTTGAGTAACTTATAAATCTCTCTCAAGCCCTAAATCTCCGTATGGTTAGATTCTGTTCAAGGTTTCGCCCACAAGCCTAAGTCACCCATGCTCCCACACAACAATTAACTCAACTACTCCTTCATTGTCAGTTTAAAGCTTCAGAAAGTGCTGCCATTATTTAACCCCAAAGACCTGATTGTTTTCAGTTGAAAGGACTGAAGTTTCTAGAGCCGATCCCTCTTATGAATGCTTCTTCTTTTGTACGAGCGCATTCAAACTCAAAATAAGGACTAAACCTGCACTGAATCTGAAACTAAGCCTTGACTAGGCCAAAACTAAACCAGAATTGGACTAAACCAAGTCTACATCAGGTCTAAAGTGGGTTAAACCAGGACCAAAGCAGTAAAAATATCACAGCACACTTAAAGTTTCTAGTTGATCTAGTTAAAACCAAAATAGACTTTTCAGAGCGAAGATTTAATAATGGACTCTTGAACTTTAACAGCCACATCAAATCAATAACATCTGCAGCCTTTTATGATCTAAAAACAAAAATAAACAGCCAAAAAACAGCAAAAATCAAAGCAGACTTGGAGAGACTTATCCACTCGTTTGCCAGTAGGTTAGACTAAGATAAGATAATCCTTTATTGAGAAATTTGTCTTGGGACACGGGATCACATGGTTTATCAAAAGACAGGACAACACAACAACAAAAACACCACACAAACATCCACCATAGAACATAAAAATATAATAGACCAAGTATGACCACGAGTGATGCACCAACAGGACCTTTAAGTCACTCTTCACAGGCTTCGCAATCTTGTGTTCTATTAGTAATTGCACACTCCCTAAGCCTATGTGCACTTTTTGATTGCACATTCCCCTGACCTTTGTGCAGTTTTGATTGCACGTTCCTTTTTAGCAGATTAAGTGAGCTAGGAGCCACACCCATTATTTTTTTGAAAAGGTAAAAATCTGTGATTAAAGTTTGACTGGCAGGTTAATCCGTGTATCATTCGTTCATTCGTTTTTCAATATAAAACCAAAAATAAGAAAACGAAAAAACAACAGTTTTCTTCGTTATTTGTCTCCAAAACCAAAATGAAAAAACGGATAACGATTCGTTTTTTCAGTTTTCGATTTTGTGTTTAAATGAAGAATGGAAAAAACGGATAACGGCCGTTTCCCGTTTACGTGACTTCAGTGACTGCGATGCCGGACTTTTGCACCGCATACGGACTGAACCGGGACTGATCCAGGTCCGAGACCAGACCGAGACCAGAGCGGGACTGAGACCGGGACCAGACCGGGACCAGACCGGGACTGAGACCGGGACCAGACCGAATACACAAGTCCCAAGCTCAGGTCTCTGCACTGGCTCCTGTGGCTCTGCTTGTACAAGTCTCTCTATGATCAAGCACCAATGTCCATCTGTGACATGTTAGTGCCACATGAACCATCCTCAGGGACTAAACAAGGGGAGTCAGAGTTTCAGATTCATGCAGCTAAAACCTCGAACAGTCTTCCTAAACATGTGAGACAGACTCTACTCTGACTCTGTTTAAATCCAGGCTCAAAACGGTTCTGTTCAGCTGCGTATGACTGAGAGATTTTCATTCTGCACTCTTCTGTCTCATTAATGTCTCTATTTTATTTTATGCTGATTATTTATGTTTTATTTTGTTTGTATTGTGATGTATTTCTTATTTTGTAAAGCACATTGAATTACTTTGTGTACGAATCGTGCTATACAAATAAACATGCCTTGTAGGGATAATACACAATAACCGAAATATCGTGATATCGTATCATCAAAGTTCTCACAATAATATCGTGGACCATCACAATATATGGAATTACAAGTCTTTTTGCTTAAATTAAGAGTTATGGTGCAGCAATAGCTAAAAAAAAAAAACTGAGGGAACTACGTAGACCATGATCCCTTGCTCCATTTCAGTGCAGACTACAAGAAGAAATAACAGTTTTAACACTTTTAAGTCTTAGTTCTTCTTTGGATTAAGTCTTGTCAAGGCATTTTAAGAGGAAAAAGCAGCATATTAACAGTTTTGTTTGCAGCCTCCACAAAATATCTCAATAAATATCGTACCGTGAGATGTGTATTGTGAAAATATCGTACAGAGAGATTTGGATATTGTTACATCCCTAATCGTGAGCCTACTCAACATATCATGAGCTTTCGCACGATATTGCAATAAATATGTACCGTGAGGTTCATACCGTGACAATATCGTATCGTGAGACTTATATCGTTAGATATCGTTACACCCCCTATTTGCCTTTCCTTGCCTTTAAAAAAAAAATAGTGTGCACATGTCCCCGTTCTAGCCCGTGTGTCTCGTTGTTGCAGATGTCCACGGTGAATTTCGACGGTGAGAATAAAACCCGCCAGTTCCACCAAGATCTGCCCACTGCCAAATACAGTTTACTGCAGCTGTACCACCAGGAGAAGCAGAGTCTGAACCAGGACCAGGACCAGAACTGCAACTCTGAGAACCCCGAGGGGACTCTCAACCAGGGACCAAAGGACGTGAGTTTTGTTTAGTGACAGAATTTATTTTGTTTAATCTGTGCTGTGGAACATTCTAGGCAAAACAAAGGTTACACAGTGCATTTTTAAGACCTGGTTTATATTCAAATAGATTTTTTTTTAGATTTCTACCAAGTTATAATCATCAAAAACACGTCTGAGGAGGTTTTAGATGTCTATAATAGGAATTTATTTACGGACAAAAATGAAACTCCCTTTGTATTCCAGGTTTTGTTCTAGTTTAAACCTTGATTGTGTGTTATGTTTGTGTTTGTTTGTGTTGCAGAAGAGGCAGCATCTGAAGGAGGAGGCGTGGCGGCTCCACTTCTCTGAGTTTGGCCGCGGGGTGTGTATGTACCGGACCTCCAGAACACGAGACCTGGTCCTCAAAGGCATCCCAGACGCTCTCAGGGCTGAGCTGTGGCTGCTCTTCTCAGGTACGAGACCGGGTTCAGAGGAGCAGGTGGGAGCAGGCGGAGGGAGACGGTAGGAGGCAATAGGAGGCAGTAGAAGAGAGAAGGAGGCAGTAAGAGACAGTATGAGGCAGGAGGAGGCAGGAGGAGGCAGGAGGAGGCAGGAGGAGGCAGGAGGAGACAAGAGGAGACAGAGGAGACAAGAGAGGAGAGTGGAGGAGACAAGAGGAGAGTGGAGGAGAGTGGAGGAGAGTGGAGGAGAGTGGAGGAGAGTGGAGGAGAGAGGAGGAGAGTGGAGGAGAGAGGAGGAGACAGTGGGAGACAGGAGGAGAGAGTAGGAGAGAATAGGAGGCAGGAGGAGGCAGGAGGAGACAGGAGGGGGCAGGAGGAGGCGGCAGGAGGAGGCAGGACGAAGTAAGAAACAGGAGGAGACAGTAGGAGACAGTAGGAAATAGGAGGAGACTGGAAGAGACTGGAAGAGACAAGAGGAGACAGGAGGAGACAGGAGGAGACTGGAGGAGACTGGAGGAGACTGGAAGAGACAAGAGGAGACAAGAGGAGACAAGAGGAGACAGGAGGAGACAGGAGGAGACAGGAGGAGACAGGAGGAGACAGGTGGAGACTGAGGACTGGAGAGAGGGGGAGACGGAGGAGACAGGAAATTTGTTGTGTTTAGTACCAATCTCTGCTCTGGAGACTGGAGGAGACTGGAGGAGACTGGAAGAGACAAGAGGAGACAAGAGGAGACAGAGGAGACAGGAGGAGACAGGAGGAGACAGGAGGAGACAGGAGGAGACAGGAGGAGACTGGAGGAGACTGGAGGAGACTGGAGGAGACTGGAGGAGACTGGAGGAGACAGGAAATTGTTTGTCTCTGCTCTGAACTCTGGTGAAAGAGTCGTGTTCTCATTTTACACAAACAGAAATGTGAAACTGCTTTAACCTATCAGAGGAGACTGGAGCTGTGCAGAGTGTGTGTAGTTCATACTGTGACTATGGCTAATCTTCAGATGTTTTGTGAGTAAATCAAGTCCTAACCAGCCCAAACTTGGTCTCCATTCTCTCACAGGGGCCCAGGTCCAGATGGAGGTTCATCCTGGACTCTACTCGGACTTGTTGGACCGGGCCTTGGAACAGGACTCTTTGGCCAAAGATGAAATCGAGAGGGACCTGCACAGATCCATGCCGGAACACAAGGCTTTCCAGAACCCGACCGGCATCTCCGCACTGAGGAGGGTCCTGACCGCCTACGCCCAACGGAACCCTGCCATAGGCTACTGCCAGGTATTGCCCACAATACTCCTGAGGGAGGGGCCGATATTGATTAATTTAATTTATTCTAATTTTGTTTTGTTTTGTTTTGTTTCATTTCATATTTATTCTATTTTATTTTAGCTTGTAATTTAATTTGACTTGATTTTTTAAATTTTATTTATTAATTTTTAATTTTTTTTGTTTATTATAATTTTTTATTTTAGTATTATTTTAGTTTTTTTAATTTTCTTTTAGTTTTTAATGTAATTAATAAAAAAAAAAAGTATTAATTAATTTTTATTTATGTTTTAGTTTATTATCTTTTTATTTTAGTTTTAATTTGCTTTATTTTCATTTTTATTTTTAAATGCCATTTTATTTATTTTTATTTTATTTATGTTTATTTATTTTTTATTATTTATTTAATTTTAGTTTTTAATATAATTTTAATTTTTTATTATTTATTTTTATTTTATTTTTATTTGAGTTTATTTTTATTTAAATTTTAGCTTATTTATTTTATTTGTATTTATTTATCTATTTATTTATTTATTATGTATATGTTTATTTATTAGGTTTATTTTATTTTATATATTTTTTTTAATTTTAGTTAATGCCAACCTCCGATATTTGGACGATTTTTAGCATTAATCACATACATCTTCAGCCGTTGTTTTATTTGTTATTTTCTGTGTGTGTCCTTCCAGGCGATGAACATAGTGACTTCAGTGCTCCTTTTGTACTGTCCGGAGGAACAGGCCTTCTGGCTCCTGGTGGCTCTGTGTGAACGGCTCCTCCCGGACTATTACAACACCAGAGTCACAGGTACGAAGTCTGTGTCTGCCACAGGATACAACAGAGGTCTCGTTAACCTTATATAAATAATAAATAAACCATTTAATCTAGTACTTCTCCTGTGACTACTGCTACTATACTGCTGTTTCTATTAGTGCTCCCACTGAAACTACTTTTACTACAGCTGTTATTGCTCCTATTAATACTACTTTTTGTAAAACTGTTACTTCTACTACTACTACTACTACTACTACTACTACTACTGTTGCTACTACTATTTACTTTATACTTTAGTCTTTTAAGTAGACCCCTACACGGCTGCTTAAAAAACATTTTAAGCAGCCTAAACTTGCGGATGTGGTCTAATCTCGCGCACATTTTAGACAATTCCTTTTCGGTTTTCTGTGTTTGATAGTTTAAGAAAGCAAACGCCCTCATCTTGCGGGATTTGCGGGTGGGAGCGGGACAAAATATCGCAGTTGGGGGCGGAAGCGGGAATGAAAATTACAATTCTGAAGCCATGACGTCAAACTCAATGGCCTGTCTGGGTCCTTTTTGTGGTACAGCACAACAGTAAACAAAGCGTCGAGATGGATGTAGACGAAGACAGACATTATGTGTTGGCGACGATTCCCGAGATCGAGGATTTAAAGCCAGAACAAAGAGAATGTTTGGTGAATTTTATCAAGGGGAAAGACGTTATTGCCCTTCTTCCTTCGTAATTTGACGCATTACATACGTCACGACCAAACAGCGGCGATTGGTTAATTTAAAAAAGTACCTGCCTACCGTCGAGCGAACGAATCCTAATGCTGAGAGGTCAGACAGTTTCCACGAAGTGAAACCGGTTGATGAGTCAGGCTAGGTCTGAGCTCGAGCGGGACTGAAAATTCTGTCCTGCGCAGACCTAAACTTTTGAGAGACCATGTAAAGAGAAATAAAAAGCTCATAATAAAACAGATGTTCCTCAAAGGGATGGGCAAAAAATGGATTAATAGAATTTGATGCTTAGATTAATTTGATTGAAAGAAATTAAAGACCACAGACCACCAAAATAAAACAAATTCTCTACATTAAAGCACTCCTAGACAGATGAAGGATTAGTCAGTTCCATCTGGTTTAGTTCTGGTATTCAAGGTTCAAAAGTCCATTTATGAATAGTCCTGGTTTGGTTCTGGGTAGGTGAGTCCTGTCTTATCTGTGTCTCCCTCCCTGTGTGTCTCCCGTAGGTGCTCTGGTGGATCAGGGGGTGTTTGAGGAGCTGACCCAGGCCCAGCTGCCCTCTCTGTACGGGCACATGCAGAACCTGGGCGTGCTCTCCTCCATCTCGCTGTCCTGGTTCCTCACTCTGTTCCTCTCGGCTCTGCCCTTCCACAGCGCCACCGTGCTCATCGACGCCTTCTTCTGCGACGGCATCACTGTCATCTTCCAGGTACAGACCCTTTCATTACACCTATTTACTCATTCAACCTATTTTTAATGACCTAAATCTAGTGCCACTCCACAGAAACCACCCTCAGTCTATAGCTCAAAAGGCTTGTTCCACCTCGTAACATCATACAGTGATCGACTAGAAGTGCTCCTCAATGCTTTAAATCAGGGGTCTTCAACGTTTCAACGTTAGTAGGGATCCCTGACTATATATATGGCATACAATTGTGTTTTATATTAAATTGGGCCTAGTGTCTTGTATAAACAGCTGCTCTGTTATTGTACATTCAATACTAGGGGGGTGTTCCATCAAAATGGCTTAACAGGTCCAGGCTTATCCTGAAATCCTGAGCTGAAACTAGCTTAATCTCAACTCGATCCATGACAGAAATAAGCCTGAGTCTGACCAAAGCTAATTCAGGTCTGAAGTTTAAGCTTCACTTTGTGCTCGACGGTGAGAAGGACGAAACAGTGGAGCAACG
Organism: Boleophthalmus pectinirostris; assembly: GCF_026225935.1. Taxonomy (NCBI): domain Eukaryota; kingdom Metazoa; phylum Chordata; class Actinopteri; order Gobiiformes; family Gobiidae; genus Boleophthalmus; species Boleophthalmus pectinirostris. The sequence goes on from NW_026571299.1 coordinate 8,630,418, forward strand.
ACACCACGGAAAATGGGGGCTCAAAGTGTGACTTTTTTTAAATGATCTGACTAAACGAGAGAGGAGACACAGTGTGCACAGACAAGTGTTTTTATTTGGGACACTGAACTTTTCCGGTCATTCTGATCTGAGGAGCAAGAGGAAAGACAAGACTCCTCCTCCTCTCCCGGTCGCTCCGTGGACAGAGAGGAGCCTGGTTAATGCACCTGGGGAATGAATTTGCCTGACCCCTTCCCGATGCGCGGTAGTACGTGCGGAGCTTAAGTTCCGCTGTGCGTAAAAGTGAAGCTGTAACAACACTCTTCACATGTAGCCTAACAAGAAGTGATAAAATACATGCCAAGGTGTTTGCAGTTTGACGGGGAACGAGAGATGAGGGAATGAAGAGAGAGACAGATGTGATGAAGAAGCGAACAGACGGAACCCACAGAAAACCAGTTCATCCCCATCCTTTAAAAATGAAAAAATGTATTAAAAAAAAGTCTAATCAACCATAGATTTTGCGAACCCCCTGTTGAACACCTTAGTGCTTTAAAGTCTCTCTACCTTTGGCATTAATGTTTTCAGCATTACAGTTTTCCCTTGTTGCCAGCAAAGGGCGTAAAGACACTAAAAACATTTGAGGAGCCTTTTATGGATCACAACCAACGGTGCACTTTTAGCAGCAGGCTGTATGTATAAAGTGTTTTGTGTGTGTGTGTGTGTCCTGTAGGTGGCGCTGTCTGTTCTCTATGACAACATGGACGCTCTATTGGCCTGTAACGATGAAGGGGAGGCCATGACGGTTCTGGGCAGGTAACACTCACTGGAGTTATTATTACAGCTACACTGTCCACTCTCTGTCCTCGCTGTTTTATCCCGCTTTTTTGTCCTCTTCTCTCTCTCGCTCCCTTCTCTTCCTCCTTACTCTTGTCTCTCCCCCTTCTCCTCTTTATCTCTTCTCTTTTGTCCCACCCTCTTTCACTCTCCTCTTTCTTTTCCATCTCACCTGTCTCTCGTCTCACCTGTCGCACCCGTCTGTGGGCAGGTACCTGGAGAACGTGATGAACCCGGAGGTGGAGGAGCACATCCCGGTTCTGCACTCGGCCATCTCCTCCGACGATCCTCCCGGTCCTCAGATCGACGTGTTCACCCTCATCAAGGAATCTTACCAGGTCAGTGAGGACGACGAGGAGAGGAAAAACAGGAGGAGGAGAGGAGAAAAAAGAAGAGAAGAGGAGAGAGAGGAGGAAGAGAGGGGAAGAGAGGGGAGAGGAGAAAAAAGCAGAGAGGAGAGAGAGGGAGATTGGACAAAGAGGAGAGGAAAAGAGGACAGGATTAGTGAGAGGAGAAAAAAGAGAAGAGGGTGAGGAAAACAAAAAGAAGAGGAGAAAAGAGAGGAGAGAGGACGTGAAGAGTGGAGGAGAGAGGTGAAGAACGATACAAAAACAGTTCAAAAGTAAAAGTCGTGTAACATCATGTACATCCTTGGCTCTTTTTCCTCTTGCCCACCTGCTTCTCCTCCCTCTGCTCTCCCCTTGTGAGAATAAAATGTATATATGCTATTAATGTTATCAAAGCTGAAACAAATGTTACGCTCAACAGTAGGGATGGGCATGATTAGTCGATTAATCGATAATTGATCATTAGGAATTTCGTCGATTACGTTCATTTTTAATCGACAAACCAAATGTAGGCTGCTGTGCGTAGTTTAGGGTGACCAAACGTTCACCTTTCCCCTGAGTTGTCCATTTTCCACGTCTTGTCCTGGCCGTGCGTGTTTTTTTTTTTTTTTATAAAGTGATGCAAATGTTCTGGTTTTCATTACCATTAAACTGAGCGTCTCTCGTAGTTCTGTGACTCAGAAGGAGCGAGCAGACACAGACAGCCCAAGTGCAATTGCGCATTTAACGATGATTTGTACCAGAAATTTCCCGCTTTTCATCCCGGTCGAAACAAGTGTGAGTCCATGTGCACTAGGGATGGGCATTCGATGAAATTTTCTTAATTGATCATCTGAAGAATTAACGATCGATCATTAACATTTTTATATTAAAATGATCATCATTATTATTACTATCTGCACTACTAATCTGCATAAATAAATTCAACTTTACGACGTATAAACCGTAACGACTCTAGAGCCACATCAGCCCGTTTGACATTATAAT
>NW_026571299.1:8637567-8658061 GCF_026225935.1 Boleophthalmus pectinirostris
CCCAGTCTAGACCCGGATTAGACCCGGATTAGACCCGGGTTCAGTGTGTTTTTATCAGATCAACTCAAAATCACTTTTCGAAATCACAAAAGGAGAAACCTTTTTAGACCTGGTTTAGACCTGGTTTAGACCTGGTTTAGACCTGGTTTAGACCTGGTTTAGACTCTGGTTTAGTCATGGTTTAGACCTGGTTGAGACTTGGTTTAGACCTCATTCAGACCTCATTTAGCCTTGGTTTAGACCTGAAGTTTGTACATTGAAGATTATCAAATTAACCTGGTTTGGTCCTGGTTTGTAGATTAAATGTAAATATAAATGTTGATTTGGTTTGGTTCTATTCCTGTCCTGATTTAGTCCAGCATAGTCCTGGTCTAGTCCTGATCTAGTCCCGGTCTAGTCCTGGTCTATTTCTGATCTAGTCCAGGTTTAGCTCTGGGTTTAATCTCAATTTTGTTTTCACTTTCCAGCTGTGATGTATCATGGAGACCTGACAGAGAAACTGAAGCTGCTCTACAAACTGCACCTGCCTCCAGGTAAAGAGGGTTTATTTTTTATTGGGTTATATTAATGTGAGTTTGCCCCAAAAGCACCACCGCTGTGTTTGGAGTCAGGAATTATGCAAGAACATATGAAGCCACATGAGACAGACAGAATGTTTGTGTAGACCTTTTTAATGGACAGTTTTGTCTTTTCGATGATTGTGGGTGCAACAGTATTCTTCTTTTCCTTCCTAAATTCTTCTCTCCTTCCCTCTTTGTGTCCTTGGAGACCGTACAAGAGGTTATGTAAGGAGCTGGGATCAATAAAGTTTTCTGAATCTGAATTTGAATTAAGGTTTTGTATCTACGTCACAAAACCACGTGACCTGGTGTTGATGCCGCCATATTGGAGGTCAAACTTTCCATCTGGACCAACATGTAGTATTTGTGTGTGATAAAATTTGAACAGAATAACAATGGTTTTGACCATTTGAGGGATGGAGCCCACAGAGTACAATCGTCTGTGCAGTCAACATTTCATTTCCGGTGAGGGACCAGCTCCACACAAAAGAAGAAGTGTACCGGCACAGAATCCCCCCACCTGGCCCGCTATTTCCACCGTCCTGGTGACGCTCCCACGCTGATTTTGTCCCCCATTCTACTTCCTCCGGCTGTTATCGGGAACAGATGTGATGTTTGGTGATCCAAAATGATCTCACGCATCCCACTACAAAATATTGATATGCTTCTAGCACCGTGTAGCTTTTCAGTTCTTGGTTGGTGTAGGACGATGTCAAATGAATGAAGTAGTTGTAAATATCTGGATACTAAAGGTCGGGCACAGAGCGAGCGGGCACAGAGCGAGCGTTGATTAGACTTTCAAAGCGCTCCATCAGAATTAGATCGGGATCTATTCCACAACCCAAGAGGACGACTTTAGCTTTATACCTTTGATCTAACGAGCTGGCGATTTCGTTTGCGCTGTTTAAAGTCGCCATGATTATATTGAAATAAACTGAATAACCCTAGTCTTGACCTCCAGTATGGCAGCCAAAACATTAAATCACGTGACTGCCACGTCATACGCAAAACCATAGTAAGTGGCAGCAAATGTGGCAGAAGACCAGGAAATACTTCTAAGGGAATGAACCTGTTGTATTCACCTGGCGCCCCCTGGAGGCCGCAGGACTCAGAGGAAGGACACTTTTGGCTCTTCCTCTCCTCGATCTGCCCTGACACAGATCTGCTGACTCTCCCTGACCCTGACCCTCCCGTTAAACTGACCCGAGACCTTTGACCGAGACACAGAGAGACTGAGAAGAGCCGTGGAAATGTTTCTGCAGTAAAACTTAAAATAAAGTATCTCTCTCTTTCTTTCTCTTTCTCCCTCCCTCAGCCTTCACCCCTGAGGAGGCGGAGTCAGCTCAAGAGGCCGCTCAGTTTTTCACCCCCGACAATAACAAAGGTACAGCTCGTGTTCTCTGTTTCTCTGTGTCTGTGTCCGATACTTACAACTCCTTCCTCACCCTTCTCCCTTCTCTCATCCCTTCTTTCTGTTCTCCCACTTTCCATTTCTCTCTGTCCCTCCTTCCTTTTTCACCTTTCCTTATGTCCTTCCCTCTCCATCCCGCTCTTTTCTTTCTCTTTCTCTTTCTCTTTCTTCTTCTTTAGATGCTTCCTTTCCTTCCACTGAGGACAGGAAAGAGGATGGGATTTCAGGTCTGTTCATTTTAAGTTTTCTCCAACTCAAGTGTTTTTTTTTTTTTTTTTTTTAGAATGATCCGTTCATGTTTGATTAAACTTTAACCACATATTTTCAAGATCAACGCTCTACATGGTTCGTTCTCTAGTTTTATTTTCTTATTCGGTGATACGCTTTTAGGATTTGGCAGCGTTGCGTACTCATTTTGGTACAAATGAGAAAAAAAAAGTAGAAGTCAGTGGATTTGTTGTCATTTTAAGATCAATATTATGATTTTAAAATGTCAAAAGTTAAAGATTAAAACTATACTTAAGCAGAATGTGTGTTCTTTAAGGAGGAGGTGGGTTTACGAGCGACGCTCAGAAAATATTGTGGCTCTTTTTCCGCATCTCGTTGTGCACTGGCTCTTATTTGTGTGTAATGTTTTTGCCTTTTTTAAGCCAGTACATTGTCTGTGTGTTTTTGCAGCAGAAGGGAAAACTGAAGGAGAAAACTCAGAGAAGAAAGGTAAACACCAGCACACACTTCAGCGGCACTGTGAAGTTTGATTTAAAAATGACTTTATAATATCACAGCGGACATTTTGAGACCTCTGTATGACCTCTGTATGACCTCTGTATGACCCCGGTCTGACCCTGACGTGTGTGTTTCAGAGGAGAAAGTGAAGGATTACCGATTCTACCTGAGACAGTGGGCCAAAGAGCACGAGCCGAGGAGAGAGAGCATCAAAGACCTGCCCCGAATGAACCAGGTACTGCACCTGTACAGTACTGCATACATCTGTACAGTACTGCATACACCTGTACAGTACTGCATACATCTGTACAGTACTGCATACATCTGTACAGTACTGCATGTACAGTACTGCATACAGTACTGCATACATACTGTACAGTACTGCATACATACTGCATGCAGTACAGTACTGTACATACACCTGTACAGTACTGCATACGTACAGTACTGCATACAGTACTGCATACTGCAGTACAGTACTGTACAGTACTGCATACGCCTGTACAGTACTGCATACAGTACAGTACTGCATACAGTACTGCATACGTACAGTACTGTACAGTACTGCATACATACTGCATACAGTACTGCATACATACATGTGTACAGTACTGCATACAGTACTGCATACACTGTACATACATACTGTACAGTACTGCATACACCTGTACAGTACTGCATACACCTGTAGTAGTAGTAGTAGTAGTACTTGTGTTTCAGGAGCAGTTCATGGAGCTGTGTAAGACCCTGTACTGCATGTTCTTGGATCAGAAGCTGTAGTAGTAGTAGTACTATAATACACACAAGTACTATTACTACTACAGTACAGGGTCTTACACAGCTCCATGAACTGCTCCTGAAATACACACAAGTACAATTACTGTCTTCAAGGCGCTTCCAAGTTCTAGTCCAAGATTAGACCTGGTTTAGGCCTGGTTTAGTTTTGATTTAAACCTGGTTTAGTCCTGGTTCAGTTCTGGTTTAGTCCTAGTTTAGACCTGGTTTTAGACCTGGTTTAGTCCTGGTTCCTGTTTAGTCCTGGTTTAGACCTAGTTTAGTCCTGGTTTAGACCTGGTTCAGACCTGGTTTAGTCCTGGTTTAGTCCTCCTGGTTTAGTCCTGGTTTAGTCCTGGTTCAGTCCTGGTTCAGCTCTTTTTTAGTCCTGGTTCAGTCCTGGTTTCAGTCCTGGTTCAGTCCTGGTTTAGTCCTGGTTCAGTCCTGGTTCAGTCCTGGTTCAGTCCTCAGTCCTGGTTCAGTCCTGGTTTTAGTCCTGGTTCAGTCCTGGTTCAGTCCTGGTTCAGTCCTGGTTCAGTCAGTCCAGTCCTGGTTCAGTAAGGCGCAAAAGTTCAGCATCTTCGCAGTTATTTTGGTGAGAGTAACTTAAAAGTTCCGCAATAGTCGTGTAATATAACAAATTACTTTGAAATGACAGTAACAAGTCATAAATAACACATTACAGTTTTGAAGTAACTTGGCCAACAGTGACTATAATACTGCAGTAGTAACAGTACTTGTGTGTATTTCAGGAGCAGTTCATCGAGCTGTGTAAGACTCTGTACTGCATGTTCTCTGAGGACCCGTGCGAGCAGCAGCTGTACCACTCCATCGCCACCGTCGCCTCTCTGCTGCTGCGCATCGGGGAAGTGGCCAAACGCTTCACGAACCACGCCCCCAAACCCACAGACTCCGCCCCCAGCCCCACGGAGCCCGCCCCCAGCCCCCCCTCGCCTCAGGGACGAACCGCCGACGCCGACTGGTCCATCAGTTTCGAGCAGGTGCTGGCCTCTCTGCTCACGGAGACGCCGCTCGTGGACTTCTTCGAGAGGAAGGCGCTGCTCCGGGACAAGATGGCCGCGACGCCGAGGAGCAGGAGGGAGTCCGAGTCCGAGCCGCACAAGTGATCGAGACGCCGCACGAACAAAACACTGAAAAAAAAAAAACTACAGTCCACAATATTCACGCTACAAACTCTGGCTGTGTCCGAATGTCCAACCCCCGAGACGCTAACACTTCTGTGGAGTTCACCCCTCATCAAACGCACAACTACACAAAAACTGTCCATCGTTTGTGTTTCGTTTGTGCTGCTGCTTTAGTTTTGGAGATATTAACGATTCTTTTATAGGTCAAACTGGAGTCAGTCTGCCCCCAGGAAACTTCAAAATGCTCTAAAACTGCCCAAAATTGTGTTATTCGTTTGTGCTTCGTTCGTGCTCCAAAAGTTTCATTTGTGCTGCTTTAGTTTTGGGAATATTAACGATTCTTTTATAGGTCAAATTAGGGTCAACCAGACTCCAGAAAATTTAAAAATGCTCTAAAACGCTCAAAATGGTGATGTTTGGTTGTTTGTGCTTCGTTCGTGCTGCAAAAGTTTTATTTTCGGCCGATGACGTCGTCCAGTAGCCAGGCTCATTTCATTTCTCTCCATCGACTAGATCAGGAATCAGAATACACTAGACGGTTCGCAAAAACCCCGGAAGTGCGAGTTCGGGCACCAGCCAATCAGCAAAGAGTCGTACATTCTGTGTTGGCAACGATTCCCGAGATCGAGGATTTAAAGCCGGAACAAAGAGAATATTTGGTAAATTTTATCAAGAGTTATTGTCCTTCTTCCTACGGGATTTGGAGCATTACATCTGTCACGACCAAACAACAGCGATTGGTTAAATTAAAAAAAGTACCCACCTACTGTCGAGCGAACGAATCCTAATGCTGCGAGGTCAGACGGTTTCCACAAAGTGAAACCGTCTGATGAATCATCCAGCCCCTCAAAATGTTAAACAGCCTCAAAACAGGCAGAAAATTACATGAAACGTTTGTATTTCCTTTGTGCTGTTTTGCGCTGTGACTTGCTTTTGATTTGTGCGAGTTTATTCAGGTTTCCCACGGTCATGGAAATCCTGGAAAAGTCATGGATATTGAAAATGTCACTTTCCAGGCCATGGAATTTTGTAAATTCAATGAAAGTTTTGGGAAAGTCATGGAATTTTAGTATCTCTTTCACGCGACTACAGTGTTCTGTTAAGTTCTCATTAGACTATTATGATTATTTCTGAACGTCTGCGTCTTTTGTTTAAAAGAGACGACAATAAATGCACTGACAGGATTTTGAATGTTAAAAAACTTTAAAACCAAACCATAAAGTGAGTGGAAAGAGTTAACGTTTCATATTTAGCACTAAAAGTCTGATCAGTTATACAAATGTAGGTGCTGTAAAGTCATGGAAAAGTCACTTTAGGTCACGAAAAAGTCATGGAAAAGTCACTTTAGGTCACGAAAAAGTCATGGAAAAGTCACTTTAGGTCACGAAAAAGTCATGGAAAAGATTTGAAACTTTGTCAGTGAAAAAGAGTGGGAAGCTTGTGTATTTCTAAAATGATTAATTATTATTTTTGCGGAAAATATATACGGCAGCGGCTTGAGCAAAACTGCAAAACTAAAGAAGATAAACGATCTGAGGGTGTGGAAAAGTCTGTGTTATTATATAAAATATGAATCAAAAGCAAGTTACTGAAGACTGAACAGACTTTTCCACAGCCTCAGATCGTTTATGTTCTCTAGTTCTGACCCAATTTGACCCATAGGCGAGTTTCAGCTGACGTCATTGTTATTAAAAGCCCGCGTTGCATGCTGGGAAATATTCTGGTCGGAGGCAAGAAACACGGTAGCGTCAAACACAGTGTGTAACCTCACGTATTTATCCCCGATAATGGTAAATTCCTGCTGCATTATCGGATGCACAAATAGAAGCACGGAAGAAGGAAAATGTCTTTTTCGTATTCTGAGTGAAAAGAACCACTAACGGTGAATTAAACGACTTTCAAACATCCGCAGAGCAAACGTAGAAGATCCTAACAAACCGTGGACTCCAACAAGTTCAACAACACATCGAGACTCTTGGAGGTTTTCATCTTTTCTGCTGTGAATGGCCCAGGAGTTTCCACCAAGTCATTGTGGATATCGCCCAAGTGAATATTTGTCCAGGTAGTTGGCGATTCTGACCAGAGATTTGGTTTGGTCCACCTTTTGTCGGGGTTGAAAAGGGTGATTTGTCGTCCATCGATGCTTATGACCAATTTCTGGTCAAATGGTCTTGGGTCCTCTGCCGTTAGATTGGATAAATAACCAGGATCAATACCCTTTACGTGCTTTCTCGCTCCGTCCGTCATGTTGAATTAGTGTTTCTTGCCGCCGACCAAAATAATTCCCAGCATGCAACGCGCGCTTTTGTCAACAATGAAACTCGCCTGTATAAAAGAATCGTTAACATCTCAAAAACTAAAGCAGCACAAACCAAACTTTCTGCAGCACAAACGACACTGAAATAGCTTTTGTGTCGGTTTGCGTTTGATGCAGGGGGCCCGACTTCACGCAGGCGCCGCCAACTCCTCATTCACTACATCGTCCTGCACTCTTCGGCGCCCCCTGCAGTGCACTCGCTCACAGAGACGCTCGGACACGCAGCTCACTACGTTCAGGTCACGTGACTCTGGCGTCTGGGTGTAAAAAAAAAACAAAAAACGTTCACTAAACTCTGATAAAACTTGATTTCTGTCATAAATAATGATCAGACCAGACTGGCACTCGAGTGTTTATGGACTAATAATAATCATACACGTTTTTTGTTTAAATGGACTTCACGCAAACGGGCTGGATTATCTGTTTTTGTCTCTGAATGTTCTGGTTTCTTTTATCGCTGGGTTTCAGATCACATCACAACATTCTCTAGGTCAGTAATATTTAACACAGATGGGGGCAGCTAAAATTTAAATGGTTCAAATGCAGATTTATGTTGTAATACAGCAAAGTCTCGGGTCTAATTTAAGGTGACCGGACGTCCGTATTTACCCGGGACAGTCCCAGTTTTGAGTCCAGTGTCCCCTGTCCCAAAAGATTTAAACAAAGCGAATGATTTGTCCAGTTTTATACAAGAAATGTCCTTATTTTTGACCAATTTGATCCCCGACAATAGTAAAAAGAGGCATAAATTATCACTTGTTTCAGTAAAATACATAAAATCTGAAGAAAATGTGACTATGCCGACTTATATTTTAGTCATGAATGGCCTCTGCAGAACAGTTTTCCTTATTTACGCTTCTGTTTCAGTTTTATTATTACTAACCACCAAAAAAAAAAAAACAGGGATGTCCCAGTTTTTTTTTTTTTTAAATTCTGTTCTTGGCTCTATAAACTCAAAGAAATAATCAGGTTCAACATTTTAGATATTTCATGGCAAAGTCCAGTGTTATTAATAGAAAAAATTGTCTCCTTCCCCCAAGAAATGTCCCTAAATGTCCCTATTTTTGACATATTTGATCCCTGACAACAATAAAAAGAGGCATAAATTTAAATTTGTTTGGGTAAAATACAGAAATGCTGCTTAAAAATGACCAAAAAAAGAAAATGTGACTATACTGATTCAAATTTTAGTCATGAATGGTCTCTACAGAACAATTTTCCTTATTTACGCTTCCGTTTCAGTTTTATTATTACTAACCACTAAAAAAAAACAAAAAACAGGGATGTCCCAGTTTTTTATTTTAAAATTCTGGTCTCAGGTCTAATAACTCAAAGAAATGATCAGGTTCAACATTTAATCAACAGATTAATTTAATCAACAGAAAAAACTGGCTCTTCCTCCCAAGAAATGTCTGTAAATATCAATATTTTTGACCAATTTGATCCCTGACAACAATAAAAAGAGTAATAAATTGTCATTCGTTTAGGTAAAATACAGAAAATCTGCTTAAAATTGACCAAAACACAAAGAAAATGTGACTATACTGACTCAAGTTAGTGCCGAATGTGTAACAACTTTCATTTATTATGCACTCAATTCACAATTTTTATTATTACCAACCAACCCAAAACAAGAGTGTCACGTTTTTTTTATTTTGAAAATCTGGTCACGTCATTTTTAGTCATGTCCAAATGTCCAGCAAGTGAAAAAGTAGTGCACTCAAAATTTAATTACGCACTCGTTTCACAATTTTATTAAACACCACAAACCGAGGATGTCCCAGTTTTTTATTTTGAAAATCTAGTCACCCTAAAACTGTATTAAAAAGAAAAAAAAAATTAAACAGTTTGAGCCGTAGAACAACATTATAAACTGCTATTACCACAGACTTCAGTATTAAGAAGGTGGTCAGAATGTTTTGGACCTAAATATTTTAACAAAACTAAAAGTCTTAATGCGTTTATTAATTATGCTGCCTCATTTTTTGTTTGTCTAGTTTAATTTTCTGCCAATAAAAAGTGGAATAAAATATGTAAACTGCTGAAAAACCTGAAAAAAATCCTCCAGGGATATTAAAGAATAGACTTGATTTTTAAAACTGATTCCGATACAACAGTGATAATAATAAAAAACACTCTTTTTTTAACTCAATAAAATATGAATTTCAATATTTAATCATAGTTTTTTTTCTTTTATATTCCATGTGGTTTTATATCTGTGTGATCCCTCAGTGGTCCAGGTCTAAACCAGGTCTAAACCAGGTCTAAACCAGGTAAACTAAACCAGGTCTAAACCAGGACTAAACTAAACCAGGACTAAACCAGGACTAAACCAGGACTGGACTCTAAACCAGGGTCTAAATCAGGACAAAACTAGGACTAAACCAGGACTAAACCAAACCAGGTCTAAACCAGGAAAACCAGGTCTAAACCAGGTCTAAACCAGGTCCAAACCAGGACGAAAACCAGGTCTAAACCAGGTCTAAACCAGGTCTAAACCAGGACTAAACCAGGTCCAAACCAGGGTCTAAATCAAACCAGGTCTAAACCAGGACTAAACCGGGTCTAAATCAGGACAAAACCAGGACTAAACCGGGTCTAAATCAGGACAAAACTAGGACTAAACCAGGACTAAACCAGGTCCAAACCAGGTCTAAACCAGGACTAAACCAGGACTAAACCAGGCCTAAACCAGGACTAAACCAGGTCCAAACCAGGACGAAAACCAGGACGAAACCAGGTCTAAACCAGGTCTAAACCAGGTCCAAACCAGGACGAAACCAGGTCCAAACCAGGTCTAAATCAGGTCTAAACCAGGTCTAAACCAGGTCCAAACCAGGTCCAAACCAAGACTAAACCAGGACTAAACCAGGACTAAACCAGGTCCAAACCAAGACTAAACCAGGACTAAACCAGGACTAAACCAGGACTAAAACCAGGACTAAACCAGGAACGAAACCAGGACTAAACCAAGACTAAAACCAGGACTAAACCAGGACGAAACCAGGACTAAACCAGGACTAAACCAGGTCTAAACCAGGTCCTCCAAACCAGGTCCAAACCAGGACTAAACCAGGACTAAACCAGGACTAAACCAGGTCCAAACCAAGACTAAACCAGGACTAAACCAGGACTAAACCAGGACTAAACCAGGTCTAAACCAGGACGAAACTAGGACTAAACCAGGACTAAACCAGGTACTAAACCAGGAAAACCAGGACTAAACAAACCAGGTCCGTGGGCTCTTATACTTGTTCTGTTGCAGCTCAAAATCATTCTAAAACTTCAGGAAAGGTTCATTTCTGTCCTCGAAATGTGACTTTAGTATCAATAATTCTTCAAATGAATTTCTAGTTCGAACACTTGTCGGTTTTTCGATACTTTTGACAAACCCGTTCACTCGTCCAGTCGACTCAAATCAAGACTCTGACTCTGATTTCAAGTCATTTTATTCTTCTTCAATTGCTATTTCTTTTCTTTTTTTTTCTGTGACTGCAAACCTGGCATTAAGTCTTTAAATCTGTAATGTTTTTATATCCACATTATGAAAAAGTGTAACTAAAACCATGTCATGTAATAATACAGAACGTGCTCCACTGTGTTTTTAAACTCCACACACCTTCACTAGAATCATTTGGATCAATTTCAGCGCTGGAACTGCCAACGAAACCAGGTCGAAACCAGGACTAAACCAGGAAAACCAGGAAACCAGGTCTCTCTCCAAATCAGGTCCAAACCAGGACGAAACCAGGAAACCAGGTCAAACCAGGACCAGAAACCAGGTCAAAACTAGGTCAAAACCAGGTCCAAACCAGGTCTAAACCAGGTCCCAGGTCAACCAGGTCCAAACCAGGTCAAACCAGGTCCAGGAAACCAGGAAACCAGGTCTAAACCAGGTCCAAACCAGGTCCATGGTCTAAACCAGGTCTAAACCAAAACCAGGTCCAAACCAGGTCCAAACCATTTCAGCTCTGGAATCGCCAACAAGCTCTATTCACGTTACATCACAAACCAGGAAGACGTTGGGAAACACGCGATGACAAATTCCGGTGTATTTCCCGACTCTGGACTCGCCGATCGACTGATCAAACCCACTGAAGCAGAGTATCCCCAGGTTTGACTACCCCAAATTTAAGACTTTTTAAAGACCTTTTTAAGACCACTTAAATGAAAACTAAGACCAACATCGCACCCATTATGCAGGCGAAAAACACCAGATCCAATAGAAGCATCAAGAATCTCGGACTTCCGGTCATCGCGCAGTGCATACTGGGAAGGATTTTCCGAAAAAGTGAGCATCAAACCGCCATGTTTGTTTTCCCAGTGGGATGTGTCTATTGTCAAAACCGATCTTTTCAAGTCTTTTGAACCATATCGCTTTTGTTTCTGGTTCTTATATTGTCATATTTTAGTTTTTCGGACATCGTAATTGTTTGTCAATCTGCCTCCTGACCACCAGATGTCCCCGTGCACAAAAACACCACAAAAACAAACGAGCGTATTCCACATTTATTCATTTAAAAACATGACAATCTTCAAAATATAAATACATCTTTAGCTTTCACTCAGGCGCACACACACACACACACACACACACACACACACACACACACACACACACACAGCCCTGATTCAAAACTCACAACGACGCAACCGCCAACCACCGGCAAGCCTCCTCGTTTTTATTATCCAGTTATCGGAATACTACAGCCACTTTGGGAATGGCTTCGGATTATATTGACGCTACAGAGAATTGTGTTAATGACCAAAAAAAATCCCCAAAAAACTGAAAAAAATATGGAAAAGTATGGCTTAAATTGAACCATTTTGTTTGTTTTGATCGGACCGGATAAGACTGCCCCCTAGTGGATTTGGCTATTAAAGGCGCATTGTGTAACTTTTCTGGTGATTGCGTTGCCAGGGAATGTTTCACAGTCTGGCATTAAAGCTTTCTATCTTCACGGAAACCAAACTAAACAAAGTTACAGGTCAGATCTGTGGAGAGGCGACCGCGCTCACAGTCAGAATGTCTGTTTTTCTAAGTATTTTTCGATTATGAAACCAGCTGTAATTAAATAAACGTAAAGTAGAGCTGTTTAATGTCACACTGTGGAACATTTAAAGCAGACGTGACGTTTCCATAGCAACAAGACGACGTCGGAGCCTTCACCAGGAAAGTTACACAATGCACCTTTAAGTAATACTATCGGACTTGTTCATTTTTTGTTATGAAGTGCAAATACGTACAGACCAAGTTTTACCAGTGGAAAATTGACTTTAAATTTATTTTTATATCAGAAAATAAAACATAGAATTCTGTATTTTGATTGGAAATATTTTTTAGATGGTTTAGTTTCGTTTGGGAGAATTGAACCCCTGTAAAACCTTATTGATAAACAGAGAAGTTTTATCGATTATAGTTTATCATTATCAGTATTGGAGGAGTTTCACAGATATCGGTATTGGTCCGATATTGAAAATTTAACCGATATTTGGCACTAATATTTTTCTGAAGCTGGTTATTTTTTCACTCATCGGTCAAATATCAGATATCGTGTCAATTTAAAAAAAATATATATATAGCTGACCATCACTATTTAGTCTGTATTTATGTAATACTTATTATTATTACTATTTTTATTTTTATAGTTTATTTTATTAAATATAAATTAACTAGTAGCAGCAATAGTCGTAGTAGTAGTAGTAATGGTAGGAGGAGGAGAAAAAGTAGTAGTAGTAGTAGTAGTAGTAGTAGTAGTAGTAGTAGTAGTAGTAGCAGTAGCAGTAGTAGTAGTAGTAGTCATAGTAGTAGGAGGAGGAAAAGTAAAGTAAAAGTAGTTGTAGTAGTAGCAGTAGTCGTAGTAGCAGTAGTGGTAGTAGTAGTAGTAGTAGGAGGAGGAAAAGTAAAGTAAAAGTAGTTGTAGTAGTAGCAGTAGTCGTAGTAGTAGGAGGAGGAGGAAAAGTACAAGTAGTAGTAGTAGTAGTAGTAGTAGTAGTAGTAATAGCGGGAGGAGTAAAAGTAGTAGTAGAAAAAGGAGTAGTAGCAGTAGTAGCAATAGTCTTCATAGTAGAAGTAGTAGTAGTAGTAGTAGTAGAAGTAGTCGTAGTAGTCATAGTAGTAGGAGTAGGAGTACTAGTAGTAGTCGCTGTAGTCGTAGTAATTGTAAGAGTCGTAGGAGTAGTAGTAGTAGTAGCAGCAGCAGTAGTAGCAGTAGCTGTATAATACTAATACTACTATTATTAGTTTTAGTTAAAATAGTAATAATTATAATATAATTAAATATAAGTATTATTACTACTACTTACTTTAGATTTACTAAATGTTCTTCGTTAATATAAAAAACTTTTCAAACTTTTAATTACATTTTAAACCCAAGTCAATTCATCCACATTGTACTTTTTTTTTTCGCTCTTACTGTGTTGATTTTTATGTTCGTTTACGGTTTCTCTAGACTGTAAACCTTCTCCAAACCAGTAGGGGGCGCTTGTGATCATTACTGACGTGTAAACACTGACGGTTCTCGATACTGAGGCTGCGTTAAGACCTTTCACAAAACACACACGAGTTAAAAATCCATTCACCTCCTCGGCGAAAACCTCCCCGCACCGAAACGTACCAAAGCACTTACCATAATGTACAAGGCGTCTGTACAGTATTAACAGATTAATCTTACAAAAAAACAAATCTCTCACAGGGTTAAAACCGCATTCACTCGTTCACATTGACTTCGAGATGGGAGTAGAAAATGGCAGACAGTTCAAGTAGTTTAAAGGGAACACTCCACACGCAAGATTAACTAATATAATGTAGTTTAAGTTTGTTTACCCACTCTGAAAGTCATTTTTATGGGGCATTAACGGCTTAAACTTGACATAGTTAGATCACCGTGTTACCTTTAATACATGCATCATGAATTTTGGACTTCCGGTCATCGCGCAGTGCATACTAGGAAGGATTTTCAGAAAAAGTGAGCATCAAACCGCCATGTTTGTTTTCCCAGTGGGATGCGTCTGTTGTCAAAGCCGATCTTTTCAAGTCTTTTGAACCATATCGCTTTTGTTTCTGGTTCTGATATTGTCATATTTTAGTTTTGGGATTCGAGCATCGTAATTGTGTGGTTCTTGGATGTCCTAACAGTGGAAAACGACTCGAGAAATGGGCTTCGGAAGTTTGCGAATTCCATAAATGTAAAAGGGAATCAGATGTGTGTGACTGCAAACCTCCGTTCAAACTGTTTCTCTTCCCAACGGAATTGAAAAATAGTGAAAGGCGAAGGCGATGGGCAGGATTGATCCACAGGAAGGACGAATAAGGAAACCTTTGACTGCCTAAGAAATCATCACGAGTTTGCGGTGAACATTTTGTATGTGGAGCGACAACGACGTGGGATCCTGTTTGTTAAGTGAGAGGTGCAGAAGACAAACAGACTGAACTGCACTTTCTTGTTCTTGTGGTTTTACAGCAACATCACGTCTTGGTCTCTTTGCAGTGGAAGGTGTTTCTTGGTGAACAGTTGGTGCCTTTCACGTTTTTAAATTCATAACCAAGGTGGAGCGAGGGATTGGGATTTTGCTTTGGTAACACACATACAAAATATTCCCCACAAACTCGGGATGATTTTAGGCAGTCAAAGGTTTCCATTTTCATCCTTCCTGTGGATCAGTCCTGCCCATCACCTTCACCTTTCACTATTTTTCAATTCCGTTGGGAAGAGAAACAGTTTGAACGGAGGTTTGCAGTCACACACATCTGATTCCCTTTTGCATTTATGGAGTTTGCAAACTTTCCGAAGCCCGTTTCTCAAGCCATTTTCTGCTGTTAGCATCCAACAACCACACAATTACGATGTCCGAATCCCAAAACTAAAATATGACAATATCAGAACCAGACACAAAAGTGATATGGTTCAAACGACTTGAAAAGATCGACAAAAGACGCATCCCACTGGGAAAACAAACACGGGGGCTTGATGCTCACTTTTTCGGAAAATCCTTTCCAGTATGCAATGCACGATGACCGGAAGACTGAAATTCGTGATGCATCTATTGTTTGAAAATGTTATATTCACCAAAAACAACTGTATTAACATGTTTAATGAGAGGCAGAGATCGCTAGATTATTCAAATCTCGTCAGGCAGGTTTTTGAAATGGACTTCTGTGAGCTTTAAATCACGTTATAATGCTGTTACCTCATCAGAAACAAACCTAGAGTTGTGTTTTGTAATCCTTTATTATTAGTCTGTCTACATCTCCAAACCTCAAAACGCTCTGTTCCACCTTGTGATGTCACAAATCGGTAGGTAGTTCTCAAGTTAACAGTGACATTTTATTATTTTGCTCAGTAAATATTGGCAATTCCAGGTTTGAAAATCATCCAAATCATTTAAATGAAATGGTTTGGATGATAAAAACACTGTATTTCCACAATGCAAAAAAGCTTGGCCAAAATTTAAGATATAAACACTTAAATCTATCAGAAAATGACTTAAAAGTAGTGAAATTATCTGTCCATGCAGCGAGATAATTTTAAAATAAACGACCTCTAGACTAGAATTAATCAGTTTCAGAACTAGTAAGTCGATAAGAAATCTGAAAACAAGATGAAAAAGCTGATGTAAGTTTTAAAATCTTGGCCAGATCAGGAAAATTTGCAGTGCACATGACATAAGAAATTGGAACAGCATTTTCAGTTTGACAGAAAAGCTCAGTCTAAATCTTCAGGGTTTGTGTGTTAAATGTGTGAATGAGAAAAAACACAACTCCAGGTTTGTTTGTGATGAGGAAACAACATTCTAACAGATCAGAGAATGTGGTCATATGGACATTGAAGAGTGAAAGTCGTGTATAATCTTGTGTGTGGAGTGCTCCTTTAATCCCCGCTTTACGGTTTCTTGTGTCTGGTGTGGGACAGTGTGGTGCTCACGCAGAGGCAGTGTCCAGTGTTTGGGACAGGAGACTCCCACCTGTCCCCGCCTCGTCCTCCGCAGTGTCCAACAGTCTGTCTACAGCCTGGATGTAGTCTGTCCACAGTCCTGTCCTTGTCCAACACCCGGTCAACAGCCTGTCCTCATACGTCTGTCCAACAGTCTGTCCAACAGTCTGTCCAACAGTCTGTCCAACAGTGTGTGTCCAACAGTCTGTCCAACAGTCTGTCCAACAGTCTGTCCAACAGTCTGTCCAACAGCCTGTCCACTGCCTGTCCAACAGTCTGTCCAACAGTCCTGTCCAACAGTCTGTCCAACAGTGTCAACAGTGTCCACAGCTGTGTCCAACTGTCCTGTCCAACAGTGTGTCCAACAGTCCTGTCCAACAGTGTGTCCACTGCCTGTCCAACAGTCTGTCCAACAGTCTGTCCAACAGTCCTGTCCAACTGTCCACTGTCAACAGCCTGTCCACAGCCTGTCCAACAGTCTGTCCAACAGCTGTCCAACAGCTTGTCCAACAGCTTGTCCACAGTCTGTCAAACAGCCTGTCCAACAGCCTGTCCAACAGTGTGTCCACAGTGTGTCCACAGTCCTGTCCAACAGCCTGTCCACTGTCTATTCAACAGCCTGTCCACAGCCTGTCCACAGTCCTGTCCACAGTCCTGTCCACAGTCCTGTCCACAGTCCTGTCCCATCCACAGCCTGTCCAAAGTCTGTCCTCATAGATCTGTCCTCATGGGTCTGTCCACACACAGCATGTCCTCTGCTCTGTCCTCTGCTCTGTCCCGTGGGGGTGTTGCACAGTTGTGTGTTACGACGCTTTGCCCAGTTCTATCTTCTTCTGGATGGCGCGCGCCGAGTGGTAGATCAGGGAGTCGATCAGACCGGCAACTAAAGAAAAGACAACAGATCCACATGACGACTTTTTATTCAAGTTTACACACGTTTATATTGATCGGACTGGATAAGACTGCCCCCTAGTGGATTTGGCTATTAAAGGCGCATTGTGTAACTTTTCTGGTTATTGCTTTGTCTGGAATGTTCCACAGTATGGCTATCTTCATCTTCAGACCAAATCGGACCAGTTTACAGGTCAGAATTCCAGTTTTTTTCAATTATAAAACTGCCTCTAATTTTTTAAGTAGAGCTGTTTATGTCATACTGAGGAACATTTAAAGCAGACATGACATTCCCATAGCAACAAGAAGGTGAGGGAGCCTGGAGCCTTCACCAGGAAAGTTACACAATGCACCTTTAACAATCGGAGTTGTTCATTTTTTACTGAAGACGTGCAAATACGTACAAATAAGACTTTTTATTCAAGTTTACACATGTTTATGTCTAAGATCTGAAAAGGAACATGTAGAGGTTCAGTACTAAGACACACTTTCAAACAATAAACGCGTTATAATTAAAAGCAGATGACACGCAATGGACAGAGAGCTGATTATATATAGTGTTGGAGTAACAGATTACATGTACCGGAGTTACAGAGTACAAATTACAGTTACAGTTACTGTTTCAATGAGGGGTAATTGGATTACAGTTACTTTGTTAAAATAAAAGGATTACTCTGTGGTATTTTCCTGTTTTCACATTTTGGGCCACTCATTGCCGGAAACTATACCAGGTCTAAACCAGATCTAAACCAGGACTAAAACCAGGTCTAAACCAGGACTGAAACTTGCTCTAAACTAGATCTAAACCAGGTCTAAACCAGGACTAAAACCAGGTCTAAACTTGATCTAAACTAGATCTAAACCAGGTCTAAAACAGGTCTAAAGGACTAAAACCAGGTCTAAAACTTGATCTAAACTAGATCTAAACCTTGTCTAAAACAGGTCTAAAACCAGGTCTAAAACCAGGACTAAACCAGGACTAAACCAGGTCTAAACCATGTCTAAAACAGGATTTAACATCTTTTTATTTTCTTTTAGCAGACAAAACATCTTATGTTACGATATCCTTGTCTGTGCTTCTCTACAGCAGATCAAGTAATCCAAAGTATTCAGATTACGTTACTCACCTAAAGTAATTTAATGGATTCCGTTACAAACTACATTTTGGGGTATGTAATCTGTAATCTGTAGGGGAATACATTTTAAAAGTCACCTTCCCAACACTGAATATATATGTAATGGGACAAGATTATTTTTGATCAAACATGGGGAAAAACAGGGTGTAAGATATTTAATTCTTCATCATTGTAGCTGTATAAATCCTGTAACAGACTGACCTGTGAAAACTCCACCGATGATGGCACAAACTCCTGTGAGAAAAAATGTGTCAACGGACACAAACAGGAAACACAGGAAACGGTCAGGGATAAGAAAAACATGAAATAAAGCTATTTTTTGTCATCAGGAATAAAAAGTCTATAAGGATTTCTCCAAAAATCCAAAAGTGGAAGTTCTACCTGTGCTTCTCTGTGAATTTGACCATCATTGGAGACAGCTCGTATAAAACAAAAACCCCTGGCAGCCCCTGGTCCCCGATCAGACCGTTGGCGACTTTTTCATGACGAGTGACGGAGAACTGGTTTGTTTTGACCACCTGAAACAAACACAAATGAAAAGGAGAATAGGAGATACTTCACAAGTGTCCGGTGACGATTAAAATAATACAGTGTAGTTCAGGACTCACGTCTCCGTCTGTTTTGACGTAAACTGTGGGAACTATTTTCACAAAATACTGGTACATCATTGAGGCTGTGAAGAGAGGAAAAGAAAAACGTATTAAATCCATGCACAGAGGAAACCTGTTACCATAGCAATTCATAATTTAAGACCTGTTCCCGATTTTTTCCCATGAATTTGAGCAAAATGTGTCTCTCCCCAATACATTTATATTGACTATTTTGGACATTTGAATCGTTTCCAGATGACAAAGTGAATAAATAAATAATCAGTGTTGGGAAGGTTACTTTTAAAATGTATTCCCCTACAGATTACAGATTACATACCCCAAAATGTAGTTTGTAACGTAATCCATTAATTTATTTAAGGTGAGTAACGTAATCTGAATACTTTGGATTACTTGATATTGTTGTGCTTTTTAAAACGACATGAATGTAGCAACCGCATCCTGAAAATTCTTGTTTGTTCTCTTCAAATTGTCTGTTGAGCCCAAATCTCCATGAACAGGTAATTGTTTACTGTAGAGAAGCAA
Source organism: Boleophthalmus pectinirostris (assembly GCF_026225935.1). Taxonomy (NCBI): domain Eukaryota; kingdom Metazoa; phylum Chordata; class Actinopteri; order Gobiiformes; family Gobiidae; genus Boleophthalmus; species Boleophthalmus pectinirostris. The sequence continues at coordinate 8,656,594 of NW_026571299.1, forward strand.
AGACTGAGGAAATCTGAAGAAAATGTTTTGTCTGCTTAAAGATAATCAAAAGCCTAGTCTTTACTTAACTATTAAAAATATTATTGATAGAGAAATTATATTTATATGAGATCACTGCTGCCTTTAGTTATGCCCACCCGACTGTTAGGTGTCTGGTTTAGACCTGGTTTAGTCCTAGTTTAGTCCTGGTTTAGTTTTGACTTAATCCTGGCTTAGTCCTGGTTTTAGTACTGGTTTTAGTCCTGTCTTAATTCTGGGTTAGACCTGGTTTACTTCTGGTTTAGACCTGGTTTAGTCCTGGTTTTAGTCCTGGTTTTAGTCCTGGTTTTAGTCCTGGTTTAGTCCTGGTTTAGTCCTGGTTTAGTCCTGGTTTAGTCCTGGTTTAGTCCTGGTTTATCCTGGTTTTTCCTGGTTTTAGTCCTGGTTTTAGTCCTGGTTTTAGTCCTGGCTTAATACTGGCTTAGACCTGGTTTTAGTCCTGGTTTAGTCCTACTTTAGTCCTAGTTTAGTCCCACTTTAGTCCCGACTTTAGTCCTGGTTTTAGTCCTGGTTTAATTTGTACTATGATTACATAACTCATCCGTAATCCGTTACTCCCCAACACTATAAATAATAAATGTTGCCTGTAATACTCCCCCTTCACCGGCGGGGGCGCTCTTATAAACTCAGCCTCTGCTTCATCAGCGCTGCTTTTCTCTTTCCTGTGTGATGCTGCGCTGCTGAACGGCATTTAAACTCACCCCCCGCTCCCAAAACAACCAAAGTGTTCGGCTTTATTGGACCGGGACACGCTCGGTGAACCTTGCACGTCGCGGTAAGTCACGTCCGCGCCGCGATCTGAGCGTTATTTACAACAAACGTGAAGCGTGAAGGTGAAACGTGCGTCTGTTTTCCCCCGTCAAGGCCATAGGTGACGTTAGCGGCTAGTTAGCACGCTGGGCTAACTCAAAATTTTAAGCCAAATTCCGGGTCCAGGATATTTATAATTTATTTTAATCATGACTTTAGGTAAACTTGTGATCGTTTACATCGTTTTACATAAGCTCAAGTCTTTGGTCTGGCTAAATTAAGCACAAAAGTGTAAAAAAAAACTGAGATATTCTTATTTAGCTTCCGTGTGGCTAAAGTGCATCTTGAGTAAATAGTTGGCCGCGTTTGATTGTTGTGTAATGGAGGGTCTGTTTACTCAAAGACCGTTGTGTGTCATGGATAAATACGCATTATTTGGAGTAAAATGTGTGGAAATATAATAAAGAACAGCCGGAGTACAGAGTGTTCACGGTGTAGCCATGTGACAGACAAGACCAGCCCACTTCTGTAACATAAAGGAGCAGCTCAAGACTCTTCTCCAGGGGAATGTTTATCTAATTTTTTTTTTTTTCCCTCTCAAATAAGTCTTAATGTAAACTTGGGAGGTAGAGTTGGCACAGTAACGCTCCTGCTCCACCTGTTCATTTGTTTCATCACT
>NW_026571299.1:8664135-8692698 GCF_026225935.1 Boleophthalmus pectinirostris
AGAGAGGAGAGAGGGATGAGAGGAGAGAAGCGAGAGGGAGAAAAGGGGGAGGAGAGGGGGATTAGAGGGAGAGAGAGGAGAGAAGGGAGAGGGGGAAGAGAAGGAAGAGAGTGAGAAAGGGGAGAAGAGAGAGAGGAGAGGATGGACAGAAAAGGGAGGGACAGGAGGAGAGAGGGAAGAGAGAGGAGAGAAGATACAGAGTAGAGAATGGATAAGGAGAGAAAAGGGAGGGAGAGAAGGAAGAAAGGAGAGAAGGGAGAAGGACAGGGTTGAGAGGGGAGAGGGGGAAGAGAGGGAGTGGGTGAGAGAGGAGAGAAGAGCGAAAGTAGAGAAGGGACAGAAAAGGAGGGAGAGGTGGAAGAGAGGAGAGAAAAGAGAGAGTAGAAAGGGGTGAGGGAGAGAAAACAGAGGAGGGGTAGAGGAGGAAGAAAGGGATGAGAAGAGAGAAGGGAGGGGGAGAGAGAGAGAGAGGAGAGGAGAGAGGGAAAGGAGGGTGGAGAGGGAGAAGGAAGGGGGAGAGGGGGAAGGAGAGAAGAGAGAAAGAAAGAAGGGAATGGAGGAAAGGAGAAAGATTAGAGAAGGGAGAGGGGGAAGGGAGGGGAAAGAGAGAAGAGAGGGAGAGGGGAAAGCGATGGAAGATAAGAGAAAAGGGAGAAAGGAAAGAAGAGAGAGAGAGTAGAGAGGGAGGGGGGGAGAGTGAGGAGAGAGGAAGGAAAGAGAGTGAGGAAGGGGAAAAGAGAGGAGAGAGAGAGAGAGTATGGGAAGGAGAAAAAAGGAGGTCAAAGAGAAAGTAAATAAGGAAGTGTGGTGGAGGAAAGAGAGATGGAGGTGGACAGATGGGAGATAAAGGAGGGTAAAAGGTGAAGAGAGAGAGCAAGGAGAGAGGGAAGAGGAAGGAGAGAGAGAGAGAAGAGTAGGATGTTGTCTGATGGGAGGAGGAAAACCCCGTGGACGTGTCAGGAAATGGGACAGTTGTGCTTCAGTCACACTCAGTTTAGATTTCTGCACAAATATAGAAACACAGAGTCTGTTCAGAAGTGTTCAGTTTGTCTTTTCATGTTCTTTCACTTCTTTTGTTCGTTGTTTTTAGAGACGGTGCAGCAGGACGTGTGTTTATCTCGTTGTCGACAAGGAAAAAGAACAAGAAGTTAATAAAGGGTCTGAATCTGTGTGTCATTTGTTCATGTGTTTTTCAAAATAAAAACAAGAAAACAAAACAAAACAAACTAAAAATAAATAAATAAATAAATAAATAATAATAATAATAATAATAATAATAATAATAATAATAATAATAATAATAATAATAATAATCTTTATTGTTTGTCTCCAAAATCAAAATGAAGAAAAAAAAAAAAAAAAACAGATAATGATTTTTTTTTTTTTTTTTTTTTTTCACTTTTGTGATTTTGTGTTTAAATGAGTAATGGAAAAACACAGATAACGACGTTTATTATGAACTGGGACTTGGTCACTTTCTCCAGTTGTGTATAAAACCTCCATGATTTTTGTCACATGCTCAAACAGAAGAACAAACGAAACACCTCATTCATTCATTCATTCATAAGAATAATGTCTGCAGTAGTTTGTGTTTTGGCTGAGTGCTCCAACATTACCACCATTTAAACACAAGATGTGCGACCGCAGATCAGGCAGATGGTGAATAAGAATATTTACATGAGTGACACGCCCCTTTTCCTGGGATTGTGCAACTCGGACCTCGGTGGCAGAAAAAGTCGACCAAGTGAGGATTCTGAGTCAGAAGCCAAGATGGCTCCGCCCACTGTGAAGTGTAAATATAAGTGTTTTTTCATTGTGTTTGGACTTTAGTGGTTTAAATGATCATTTCACTCGTATCACTACAGAACTTTACTGTGTCTGTATCACTGCCTGTGGGTTTGGGAGTTGTTGTTGTGGTGAGGCTACACGCTGCTCTCCGAGTCACACACACGAAACATAATAACACACTTCAAGCTCGGACATGATGTTAAATCCGAGGTCCAAGTGGGAGTCGGAAGATAATCAGACGCAGGGTGATCCTCACCTGGGGGAGGTACTTCCTGCTGGGTATAAAGCAAAACAGGTGTTGGCAATTAGGGCAGAGACTTCTGTGCAGATCATTTGGTGCTTTTGATTTGAGTAACATATTTTCTGTTTATTTGTACTTTCTTTTGTGTTAATTCCTGAAGTCTGTTTTAAAATAAATTTTGTCTGGTCAAAGAGATTTTTTATCGTCTGTCTCCTACTTTGATCACGTCAGGCCAGTTTCCCCACAACATCCAGTCTATTATCACTTTGTTTTAAATAAAAATATATACATATATACAGAAAACATGTGAAAACTACAATAAAAACTCCTAAAAACAACCTGACTCACTTGTACTAAATGTCAGGGAGAAGAGGTGAGTTTTCAGTCTCATCTTAAACCACGTTACAGACTGAGAGGATCTGACAGGAAGAGGAAGGTCCACAGTCCGGGCGCTGCCGCAGAACAGCCTCTGTCGCCTCTCGTCTTGAGCCTAGTTTTGGACTGAAAAAGAACATACCTGGAACATGACACAGACTTTTCCTGTCATCATGTCTTTGGGTCTTGGCGTTACCCTCATATTTCCACGAAAAAGGACGTAGGTTCATGGGTTTCCATCTTGCACTTTCCAAAGGCATATACATGTATGTCTATGGCACTTTCTGCTAAGTTTACGTAAATGTGTCACTTCTGGGTCACGGAAACGGGAAATGGCCATTCTTCATTTAAACATAAAATTGAAAACTGAAAAAACAAATCTTTATCTATTTATTCATTGTGGTTTTGGAGACAAATATTGAAGAAAATAGTTGTTTTCTCGATTTTTCTTTTTCTTATTTAAGATTTTATTTTGAAAAAATGAATGAATGAATGTGACACTTCAAGGAAACCGGAAAAGGCTGTTATCCTTTTTTTTTTTTTTTTTTCCATTTTTCATTTAAACACAAAATCGAAAACTGAAAAAACAAATTGTTATCCGTTTTTTCATTTTGGTTTTGGAGACAAATAATGAAGAAAATAGTTGTTTTCTCGATTTTTCTTTTTCTTATTTTAGATTTTATTTTGAAAAAACAAATGAAAGAAGGATACACGGACTGGTCTGTGTCGACTCTAAGTCGTTTGGAAACATGAGATGACAACTTCCTATGGGCTTTGTTCACGGCAGAAAAATTAGAAAACGTTCCAGTTTTCTTCATCTCCATGTCACTGTAGCGCTCCGTTACGTTTGGATACTCAACAATTACAACCACACCTCAGTTTTCATCATTTCCCCACTGACGCACAACTCCGAGAGCGCCCCCTGCAGGTTTGGAGCACTTGAGTTGACTCTTTATGCAGCATTTTTCGGTGTTTTCTTGGTTTTCTTCGTTTTGTTCTTTGTGTCGTTCCTCTATTTGCATCGCGTTTGATGACGACGACGCATTTGTCTTCGTTTCTTACCGCACTTTTTCTTTTTTTTTTTTTCATTTGCACCTCGTTCTTTGTTTGTACCTCGTTTAAACTCGTGTTTGAGTTTGCGAATTTGCGTCGTTCCTGAACTCGAAGCTGTTTCCTCGAACTCGGAGACCAGCAGGTGTCCGAGCCTCTGCTAGAAAAATTGCACAGTGCACCTTTAAAATCAGGCGCTGGCCCTTTAAATGAATATCTGAATCTACTGTATCTATATTTTTTATAACCTAATAGAAAGTGCAGTTTTGGTTAGTGGTTGATACAGCCGCTCTCCTCCCTCCCTGTCCATCTCTCTCTTGTATCATTGTCAGTTTGGGGCCCAGTATTTCGGCGGAGATGATTTTTTTTCTCTATTGTCACATCTCCTCCTCTCCATCTCCTGTGCCTTCATTTTTAAAGCCGTCACCGTACATGTCCAGACAGCGGGGGGCGCCAATCAAATTCTCCTCGCCTCCTCGGCTCTGACCTCAATATCTGTGGCTCAAAAAACACACTGGAATAGGCCCCGGAGAAGGCACAAGAGTTATGGAGACATGTTTTTGTTGTTCGGGAGGGAGGGAGGAGGCGCCTTGTCCAAAAAAGATTGGCGTGGAAATTGGAAACTCCGATGCTCCGCGCTGGTATGAACTGTCTCGGAGATCATCGTCTTTATGTAAAACTGTTAATGGAAACCAGAGACGCTGAAGGCGAGAATGAGAGGAAGAGGCGAGGGAGATGAAGAAAGTTGCGAGCGAACTGTTAAAAGTGTTAGTTGTTTGGGTGTGTGTGTTTAGCGCCGGCGCGGGTAAACGGAGATGGATTCGCGCGGGAGGGCATCCGAGGTAAAACCGAAGACGCGGGGGTAATTACGGAGGAGTGTTAGAAGATGCAAATATGAAGGAGATAGCGACGATAACTCAAGCGCCGACCTCTCCAAAGGCATTAAACCCAACTCGCAATGATTAAAAATGTTGGGAATAACTACAGGGATACAGGCTTCCAGTTGTGCTGTCACGATACTAAGGACTTGATACTCAATACCGATTCCGATACCACAATGATCTGATGATTTAGACCACAGGTGTCAAACATAAGGCCCGGGAGCCAGATCCGGCCCTCCAAGATCTTTAATGTGGCCCTTGGGTGATTTTCTACTAAAATATTTTCATTATATTTTCTATTAAAATCTTGTTAATTTTCTGTGGTGTTTATCACAGCAGCGTCTCCAGCGTCTCTGTACGTGGCCCCTCCCACCAGAGCAGCACAAATGAAGACTTGTCTCTTTCCAAACGCTCTTAAAGGACGATCGTTTTGACTGTTGACCGTGACTCCCTCATCAGAAAAATGTCCAACATGAGAAAAGTGGAGCCGAGTGCAGAATTTTACAACAAAAATGGACTTATGCCTATTTACAGACAAGTTCATGTTAAAACATTGTGTTGAAATTGAATTTTTCTTAAAGCTTCAGGTTGTTCACAATATTATAATATTTTGTAAAAGAAAGATTTCATCAATTAAAAAACGATTTCCGTAATAGATTTGCGTTTCTCTGCACAAATATTTGAACTGATTATTATTTTTGGGGTTTATATGACATGAGTTTTCTGATCCGGCCCCTTTGGGATCAAAGTAGGTTGGATACGGCCCCCGGACCAAAATGAGTTTGACACCCCTGATTTAGACAATGAGGTCTTATATCTGTGTAATCTCTCAGTGGTCCAGGTAGTAGTAGTTTATTTATTTGGTCATTTTGCAGCACTACAAAACAAAACAAAACAAAACATAGACTACAAACCCATGGATCATGACTGAAAGGGTTTAGGCTGAAGTAAAAAGTACTTACAACACCAACAAGAAAAGTGGCGTATGAACAGAAAGTTTGCATTTACAGTTTCACTTACGACTTACTGTAAATACAAGAGACAAAATATAAATTAAAACAAAAATATAATGCCTAATTCATTTTTTCATTCCAGAGCTCTATACGCTTTATACTCTTTTTTTTAAAGGCTTTTACAATGTTAGACTTTTAAAACATGATTCCATATACTAACCCCTCTAAGAGAAATATAATCTTTTTTTTCTTTTTCTTATCTTTATGTTCATTTTGGTTGAAAACGTTTCGCAGCTCATCCAAACTGCTTCTTCCAGACGGTGAGGGACACTGCCTGCAGGGAGGAGCTAACTACACTGAAACTACTCTGAAACAAACACACCTACCAGTTTACAGTTTCTGTTCGTAGCTCGGCCCGTTCACCTGTACTAAGCGTGGGGTCATATTAGCAGAATCATTCAGGCCCCTGGTGGAGCTTTCACACATGTGGTCCAGACCTGGCTCCCCTATTTTTCTCTTTGTTTTAGGTTTGAGGTTGAGGTTGTAAATAGGAGACAGATGATGTCTGAGGCCTCCATTTCTGTTTTGTCTTTTCTAATAAAAAAAAACAAAAAAAACAAATAGCTTCTTTAACTCCCCTCTCAAACCAGTTCTTTTCTCTGGCTCAGATCTGTACCTCACTGTCCTCAAAGGAGTGGCCCGAGATTTTGAGGCAGAGTTGTACAGCAGACTGAGGTCCTGTGTTGTTCTCTCGTCTGTGTTGCTTCATCCTCTTGTGAAGTAGCTGTTCAGTCTTCACTACACTGAATGGAGTAGACCACATTGCTTCATGCTCTTATACTTGTTCTGATACAGCTCAAGATCGTTCTAAAGCTATTCAAGAAATGTTTTTAGTATCAATACTTGTGAAAAATGAATCCAGTTTCTATACTAGTTTTAGTATCTGATTTTTGATACTTCTGACACCCTAAGCTTCCAGATCTTACCTCTTCCAATGGTAAACAAATAATAACTCTATTTCAAGATTAGCAACACACTGTGAAGGTGGCACATCACCTGAGTTTAGTTTAGTTTAAATTTAAACCATATTCACGACCATTTTAGACAAAACATTTTTATGGAAACAAGCAGGAGAAGGCCCAGTAAAGGGCGAAGTATAGTTCTGCGTCGACTCAACGCACACTGCCGTCGTCATATTGTCGCTGTCGTTTTTGATTTATGGGTCTGCGTTGAAGTCTATACGTCGCAAAGTAATTCACTCCACAACACTAGGAGGCGAGGATTTAAACCTGGTGTCCGTGTTTATCAGGGTTCAACAAACTTAAATACTCAAAGAGCCATTTGGAGCGTCTCCCACAGAAAAGGAAAAAAAACTTTGAGCCACAAAACCCTTTTGACTCTAAAATGAGGAGAACACTGCAGATCATGTTTCTACCTGTATGAGTCGTGTCCTTTTTAAGTCCGACAGAAGCTGAACCGCATCAGCGCACAAGGAAAGACCTGTTTTTTCAGCTATTAGTTTATGCAAATGAGACAAGTTTCGCTTTGTAAAACATAAACAAATGTGTGCAAGGCTACATTAAACACACTGTTACTCAATGTATATTGAAAGAAAAGCAGAGTACAGGAAATGTGTGTAGAGCGATGGTAGAGACGACCAATCACAGTCCTTATTGTCTGCGTCTCTTTCCCTGCTGTCTACTTCGTTTTGAGACTTCGCTAGAAAATTTCGAAGGTCCACATTGGTCGACACAGATGTTCTGTGTAGGAGGTTCACGTCAACACAGACTCTCTGCGTCGTGATGCAGACGATTTGACACTGGCCCATAAACTGGCCTTAAGAATCAGGTTTGTGTAAATCAGGGGTGTCCAAAGTTTTCCATCAAGGGCCACATCTCTAAACACAGATGAAGCAGAGGATCTGATCGAGGGTCATAGACTGGTGCTCAGTACAGTGAATAACTGAAATATGTGCATGTTTAACACACTAGAATGAGTCATCAGTTTTATTCATGCTAAAATCCTCAAAACCACACACTAAATACTAAATATTAGCTTTATCAAGGTAGATTTTCAGAAAACTTGCAATAAAAAGTTAATTTTTCAGTGATGCAAGGTAATTTGGTCCAATTCTACTGGAAGCCTGAGGGCCAAGAAAAATGTGTCTAGGGCCCGCGTTTGGCTCACGGGCCGTAGTTTGAACATGCTTGGTGTAAAGGCAAGCCAGGTCAGAGTAAGGACACATATTTTTGCGTGCAATGAAGACATCCAAAATGAAAACGCTTCCTTGTATTGCTGTTCAATGTTGCCAAATTACAGAAAATCAAAACAGTGTGAAGATTCGTTAAAAACACAGAGGAGCTACGTTAAAGTTAAAAGCCATGTTTAAAATGAAAAACGTCTGTTTTTTCCACATTTTTAAGACAGTAAAATCAGGTACAACGCTTTTAATTTACTTAGAGTTTGAACTGCCAGCCCATGAGAATAACGTCGCCCCCGGAAATAACAACTTTTGATGTATAGTGTCCCATTTTAAACATTCACAAAGAGTTTAAAGCTCCTACATTTATTTATATTTCCTCATAATTATCGGCAATGTCACAGTAAAAGACGCGTTCTGTATTATTTGCACTTGGCTCTATTGTGCAGACGTCCCGCGTATTAACCTACATGCATTTTTCAGTGACTCTGGACATGATTGATACAGCCTCACAATAGGAGCCCATTTACATGAATTAGCTCATTCATTATTGCGAACGCTATTGCCCTGCGTGATGGCGGCGTTTTTTTAAAGCAAGGCGTCGTTTTGAGGGGGTTGGCGCGGCGGCGTTTCCGTGGCGATCTCCGCGGCGGGGTCCGATCGGGCTGGGGGGGGGGGGGCGGTCAGGGAGTAAGTAGTTCATTTATATGAGGAGGCCTGGAGTGCGCCGTCCTGCTGGTCGCCGGTGGTAACGGGCGATTAGAAGGACGTGAAGGCGCGAAGGTGTAAATACTGAGGGTAATGAGAGAAAGAGAAAGTGCATCTGTCTAATTATCATGAGTGAAAACATGTCGGAGCAGCGTTTTTTTTCCAGATCTGAGACACGATACGAGAAGGTTTTAAGATCTTATATTACAAAGGTGCATTCTGTAACTTTTCTGGAGGAGGGTACGTCAGATATTTTTCTCCATGGACACGTTATTACTTCGTCTGAGATGTTTTAAAGTATGGGATTTAACATTTTATTTTCATGGAGACCAAACCAGGGCAAGTTACAGGTCAGATCTGTGGAGAGGCGACCCAGTAACAGTCAGAATGTCTGTTTTTCTAGGTATTTTTGAGCTATAAAACCATCTGTAAGTGAATAAATGTGAAGTAGATCTGCAAAAGTGAAGGATAACTAGAGTTGGAATTGCTCGGAAGTGACTCTGAGACCCTGTTTACACTGAAACGAAACCGCGTATCACCGTATCGGAAATGATCTGCGTCCAGACACGTCGTTTCTGTATCTGCAATCAAAGTGTTCCCTGTTCACATAGTAACGCAAAACCACCTGAAATGCTCATCACGTGATAGTCTGGTGTCACATTGTCTCAATGTAAAAACAAGGAAGTCTGAAGTTGTAGCAGCTGATTTTGAGCCGAGGGACATGGTAAGTGTAAAAACAGTCTTTTCATGGACTGATGAAGACGTTCAGTTGTTACTTAGTTGTAACACTTAATTTTAAGATGAGCATGGTGGCTCAGAGTAGTGATGTGACGTTCCATATCGAGGCTTTGAAGAGTGTGTCGAGTAGGGAGGGGGCGTTTCCGCGATGCGCCTGTTGAGGCTTGCATCATTTAGGGGAGGAGCTGAAAATGATGACGTCCGAAGCCTCGCTGCCCGACTGTACCACGTGACTGATTCAGGAAGTGGTTCGGATTTTGCTGCGAGTTCCATTTTCATCATTTCCAAATAATCATTTTCCATACTGCCAGTATATAGATACACAGTACACTGCCATCACTACAATAAACATGTTTTGCATACTTCTTTATTTTGCTGACAGTTTTATTCACATGTGCCACACAAATGCATGTGGACTGATATTTTTATGTCCAGTAGATGTCCTGCTAGAGCAAATGAAGCTTCAAGAAGCTTTGCGCTGGAGTGAACCAACTGGATGAAACGCTTCAATGGGTCATGAAGCTTCATCTGCCCATCACTAGCTCAGAGTGAGGACTGACTCGTTTCTGTGTCTGCAAGTCTTCCCTATCCACACAGCTTTGAGCATATTTGTTTACGTTTTACAGAAATTAAACTTAAAACCACATGACTCATTTGCATAAACTAAGCGCTCAAAAAACAGCTCACTATTGTGCGTTGATGTGGTTCAGCTTCTGTCGGACTAAAGGACACGACTCAGTGGAATATGAGTGTTCTTTCTGTGACAGAGGGGTGTTCTGCTGATGGTGAGTCTGTTCTGTGTTTTTATCATGTTGGAGATGGTTCATGTGAAACGTTTCAGCGATTATGTTACTGACTACTGTAGATGTAATGCTCTGACAATCCATCAAGCGGTGCGGCTTTCTGGTTTACCAAAGTCGTACTAAAACATTTTGACAGATTTTTGAGCGCCGTGTACCACATAAATTAATTTTGAGGTCAGTAAGCACAACCATAATTAATACATAAGACGCACTGTCAATTTTTGAGAAAATTAAAGGATTTTAAGTGCAGCCTTATAGTCCAAAAAATACAGTACATATGTTTTTTTCTTCTTCATTATGTATTTTTTGCTGGTGTGACTTATAATTAGAAAAACACGGTATTTATTTTTTACTTTTTTCAGTGCAACAGTGAGTGCGTATACATGCACATCAATAACTCGGTTATGATCGGGTTTTTTGAGTATCCCGGTTTCTTGATGGTGCATGTAAACGCAGTAACCCGGTTTCAGTAACCCGGTTATGGCAGTATCCCGGTTATTAGAAACTGGGTTACTGTAGCTGGTTTATTCCGATAGTAACCGGGTTACTTGTGGCATGTAAACGCAGTATCCCGGTTACTGCAACATAAAGTTGAGTCACATGCGTCCAAAAGACACTTTCCAGCCTTTCACACACAACAGTAGTGACATAAATAAATTGACCAACATAAAATAAAGTGACCAAACGAGTGAAATGACTTGTAAAATAAAGAGCTGCGCTAAACCTGCACACGTACAATCTGCACTCGTACGACCCTGCACTCGTGTGACGCTGAAAAGCTAAAACATGAACTATCTCCTATACAACACACAGCACAGAACACACTCACCACACAGAAATAACACACATAATCCACAGAGTCGTGTCATTTAGTCCAAAAGAAACTGATCACATCAGCGGCACAAGGAGCGAGTTGTTTTTATCGCCGCTAACAGTTTATGCTAATTAGCCAAACGGTCTTAAGTTTCGTTTCTGTAAAACGTAAACAAATGTGATCAGAGCTGAATTATCTGATCAAACGGGCTGATGTGTCTATAGTGTTTATGGTTTATATGTTGTAAAGTTGAGTTTATTTATGCAGAAGATTTTAATGAAGAATCTGCACAGTGGATTGTGGGAGATCTCGTAGCTCCTTAGCTTCTTATGCTAAAGGAGCTCACGGTTTGTATTTTTCCTGGTTTATGAAATTGATTTAAGTTAATTTTTGTGCCTGCGCATTTGTAAGATTATGTCAAGAAACCGGGATACTCCATTTGATCATGTACACGCGGATATGAGTGTCCCGGTTTCTCAGTGCGCATGTAAACGCAGTAACACGAATACTGACAGAACCGGGATATGGCTAATAACCGGGTTATTGATGTACATGTATACGCACTCAATGACCATGACAAAATGACAAACAGCTGTATAGTGTTTGTTAGAATAGTTAACATTTTAGACCAGTTTTGAGTTTTTTGAGGATATTTGTAAATAAAATAAACCCTGATGACTTGACTCTCCTCTGACCTGGTGTGTGTCCTGTCTCTATAAGACTGTTCACACTCACAGCGCAGTGTGTCATGGTGCATTCAAATCAGACCCTTATCTTCTTACCCAGAATGCTCGGGGCTCACCTCCCCACCTCTGATCTTTATCTCCGCTCACTCACTCACTCCTCCTCCTCTTTCTCTTTCTCTCTTCATCCCTGCTTCTCTCTCTCTCCTCTTTCCCAATCAGCTCTGTCCCAGACTCCTCCTCACACACGGAGAAATGCTGAAAACAGTTTAATGCAGAAAGAATTTATTTATTTATTTAAAAACTCTGGAAATATGTAAAGATATCACGTTATATTGTTTTTTTTTTACCCCACAAAACTCAATTTAGTGAAGGAATATTGATTCACGGGACTGCACTCACAGGTTTGGTCCAGATGAAGACTTTGTTTGGTCCCGTTCTAGTCCTGGTTTAGTTCCAGATTTGATCCTGTCTAGTCCTGGTTTAGTTCCAGGTTTAGTTCCGGTTCTAGTCCTGGTTTAATCCTATCCTAGCCCTGGTTTAGTCCAGGTTTGGTCCTGTTCTAGTCCTGATTTATTTCCAGGTCTAGTGCTGTTCTACTTCTGGTTTAGTCTTGTTTTAGTCTTGGTTTAGTTCCAGCGTTAGTCCCATTCTAGTCCTGGTTTAATTCTTGGTTTAGTCCCGTTATAATCCTGGTTTAGTTCCAGGTTTAGTCCTGTTCTAGTCCTGGTTTAGTTCTAGGATTAGTCCTCTTCTAGTCCTGGTTTAGTTCCAGATTTAGTCCCATTCTAGTCCTGTTTTAGTCCAGGTTCATTTCCTGGTTTGATCCCGTTCTAGTCTTGGTTTAGTTCCAGGTTTAGTCCTGGTTTAGTTCGAAGTTTTGGTCCTGGTTTTGTCCTGTTCTAGTCCTGATTTAGTTCCAGGTCTAGTGCTGATCTAGTTCTGGTTTAGTCTTGTTTTAGTCTTGGTTTAGTTCCAGCTTTAGTCCCATTCTAGTCCTGGTTTAATTCTTGGTTTAGTCCCGTTATAATCCTGGTTTAGTTCCAGGTTTAGTCCTGTTCTAGTCCTGGTTTAGTTCCAGGTTTAGTCCTGTTCTAGTCCTGGTTTAGTTCTAGGTTTAATCCTGTTCTAGTCCTGGTTTAGTTCCAGGTTTAGGTCTGTTCTAGTCCTGGTTTAGTTCTGTTCTAGTCCTGGTTTAATCCTGTTCTAGTCCTGGTTTAGTTTCAGGTTTAGTCTCTTTCTAGTCCTAATTTAGTTCTAACTTCAGTCCCGTTGTAGTCCTGGTTTAGTTCCAGGTTTAGTCCTGTTCTAGTCCTGATTTAGTTCCAGGTCTAGTGCTGTTCTAGTTCTGGTTTAGTCTTGTTTTAGTCTTGGTTTAGTTCTAGCGTTAGTCCCATTCTAGTCCTGGTTTAATTCTTGGTTTAGTCCCGTTATAATCCTGGTTTAGTTCCAGGTTTAGTCCTGTTCTAGTCCTGGTTTAGTTCCAGGTTTAGTCCTGTTCTAATCCTGGTTTAATCCTGTTCTAGTCCTGGTTTAGTTCCAGGTTTAGTTCTGTTCTAGTCCTGGTTTAGTTCCAGGTTTAGTCTCGTTCTAGTCCTGGTTTAGTTCCAGGTTTAGTCTCGTTCTAGTCCTGGTTTAGTTCCAGGTTTAGTCCTGTTCTAATCCTGGTTTAATCCTGTTCTAGTCCTGGTTTAATTCCAGGTTTAGTCCTGTTCTAGTCCTGGTTTAGTTCCAGGTTTAGTCCTGTTCTAGTCCTGGTTTAGTTCCAGGTTTAGTTCTGTTCTAGTCCTGGTTTAGTTCCAGGTTTAGTCCCACTGTAGTCCTGGTTTAGTTCCAGGTTTAGTCCTGTTCTAGTCCTGGTTTAATTCCAGGTTTAGTCCTGTTCTAGTCCTGGTTTAATTCCAGGTTTAGTCCTGTTCTAGTCCTGGTTTAGTTCCAGGTTTAGTCCTGTTCTAGTCCTGGTTTAGTTCCAGGTTTAGTCCCACTGTAGTCCTGGTTTAATTCCAGGTAGAACTGTTAATGCCACACTGTGTAACATCTCCATGGAGACAAAGTGGTCGTGTTAAATACTTGTAACTGCAGTAATAGATTCACCAAAGAAAATAAAGCAGATTTGTGACCAAACATGATAAATTCCTTCCCATTTTTCCGCCCGTGTCGTTCTGGAGCCTCGTGTTCGTCCCACAGACCCGACTGTCGGCTCTAAACTGCCTCTTTAAGCAGAATAATACAAATGATGGCCCAGCCGCGTCTGTGGAATGGCTCCTAACCATCTTTGCAAAGGACGATTCATCAACATTATGGAGCCGTGTGCCGGAGCGAGCCATAACTCCACCACAGAGGTGCTCCCCGGAAACACGGCTCCACCACCACAGCGGCGCTCCACGGAAACACGACTCCTCCACCACAGCGGCGCTCCCCGGAAACACGGCTCCTCCACCACAGCGGCGCTCCCTGGAAACACGGCTCCTCCACCACAGCGGTGCTCCCCGGAAACACGGCTCAACCTCGGAAACACGGCTCCACCACAGCGGCGCTCCCTGGAAACACGACTCCACCACAGCGGCGCTCCCTGGAAACACGGCTCCTCCACCACAGCGGCGCTCCCCGGAAACACGGCTCCTCCACCACAGCGGCGCTCCCCGGAAACACGGCTCCACCACGGAAACACGGCTCCTCCACCACAGCGGCGCTCCCCGGAAACACGGCTCCTCCACCACAGCGGCGCTCCCTGGAAACACGGCTCCTCCACCACAGCGGCGCTCCTCGGAAACACAGCTCCATCACAGAAACACGGCTCCTCCACACAGCGGCGCTCCTTGGAAACACGGCTTCACCACACCAGCGCTCCCCGGAAACACGGCTCCAGAAATGCGGCTCCACCACAGCGGCGCTCCCCGGAAACACGGCTCCTCCACCACAGCGGCGCTCCACGGAAACACGGCTCCGGAAACACGGCTCCACCACACCAGCTTTCCCCGGAAACACGGCTCCACCAAAGCCTCCAAAACAAGGCTCCAACATAGCCGCGCTCCTCGGAGACTGGACGTACAAAAATGACCCTAAAAAGACGTTGTTTAAATATTTCTTTGCGCAGTGTGCAGTAAAATGGCCTAGAATTGTTTTCACACATTATGTAAAAGTGACTTGTTTAAGCGTTTAACCACATTAGAATATCAATCCCTCGTTAAACACAGACCTGGAGTTGTGTTTTGTTTCATTCACGCTGGTTTCTTTAATCCTCTCTAAACTCCTTTGCCTCTGAGCCTCAAAAACACTCTGTCTGAAATTTCCCAGGATTGTGACGTCATAGATAAAAACCCTGTGCAGTTTTTAAGTCCGTGAATCATCACCTGACCTGTTTTAAGTATTTCTGTCCAGTCCCCTTCATTCCTCCTGCGTGTTTACACTAACATGACCTGATGTGTTTTTATTACTCTACTTTGTATTTATTTTCACTGTGGCAGTTCCCTCTGCTGCCAGTAGATGGCAACCTGCACCAGATCAGAGCCTCTGAAATGATGTCTGTATTGTCACTCTTTTTTTCAGTGCAAAAAAAACACCCAAGAAGGAAAAAAAAGAAAAGAAGCTTATATTTCAGTCTATTTTTGGTGCACAGAAAATGTTACATACTGTGATTTAATGAAATAATTGTTTTGCAATTGAGAATAAATTGTGAAGAAAAACACCGAGGTCAAGTTTATGCAGCATATGTACAGTTATTTAGTCCTGTTCTAGTCTTGGTTCAGTTCCAAGTTTGGTCCTGTTCTAGTTGCAGGTTTGGTCTCGTTTTAGTCCTGGTTCAGTTCCAGGTTTAGTCCTGTTCTAGGTCCGGTTTAGTTCCAGGTTTGTCCCGTTCTAGTTCTGGTTTAGATCCAGGTTTAGTCCCGTTCTAGTCCTGGTTTAAATCCAGGTTTAGTCTCGTTCTACTTGCAGGTTTGGTCCTGTTTTAGTTCTGGTTTAGTTCCAGGTTTGGTCTTGTTCTAGTCCTGGTTTAGATCCAGGTTTAGTCCTGTTCTAGTCTTTGTTTAGTTCCAGGTTTAGTCTCGTTCTAGTCCTTGTTTAGTTCCAGGTTTAGTCTCGTTCTGGTCCTGGTTTAGTTCCAGGTTTGGTCCTGTTCTAGTCCTGGTTTAGATCCAGGTTTAGTCTCGTTCTACTTGCAGGTTTGGTCCTGTTTTAGTTGCAGGTTTAGTCTCGTTCTGGTCCTGTTTTAGTTCCCGTTCAGTTCTAGGTTTGGTCCTGTTCTAGTCCTGGTTTAGATCCAGGTTTGGTCTGTTCTAATCCTGGTTTAGTTCCAGGTTTGGTCCTGTTCTTGTTCCAGGTTTAGTCCTGTTTTAGTCCCGACTTAGTTCCAGGATTAGTCCTGTTCTAGTCCTGGTTTAGTTCCAGGTTTAGTCTTGGTTTAATTCCACACTGTGGAAAATTGTTACAAACTTTGACTTAATGAAATAATCGTTTTGAAATTATTGTGAATAAATGATGAAGCGACTCATCGAGGTCAGGTTTTTGCGACGTCGACACAATCGTTTATTATGTTTGTGTTCATTTAAAGTTGCTCGTCGTGGCCGGTCCTTTTTACAGTGCATCTTGTGTCGGTGAATTGATAGTTTACCATGAATAAAGACAGCACAGCGTCGGAGAGAGAGCCACAAAACGCGGTGTGGCTCGCGCGGCTCGGCTACGTATGAAAGATGGTTTACTGCTAATACGACAAGAGACAAGCTATATACCTCCACTACAGCGGCGAAACACCACAAACTCTGACGTCAGCAAAATCAACATTTGGTAATCGAGAATAAATAGTGAAGAAACAAACTGAGGTCATTTTTATGTAACACAGGCACAATCGTTTAGTCCTGTTCTAGTCCTGGTTTAGGTCCAGGTTTAATCTCGTTCAGTTCCAGGTTTAGTCTCATTCTAGTCCTGGTTTAGTTCCAGGTTTGGTCCTGTTCTAGTCCCGGTTTAGTTCCAGGTTTAGTCTCGTTCTAGTTCTCGTTTAGTTCCAAGTTTAGTCCTGTTCTAGTTCCAGGTTTGGTCCCGTTCTTGTTGCAGGTTTAGTCCTGTTTTAGTGCCGATTAAGTTCCAGGTTTAGTCCTTTTCTAGTCCAGGTCTAGTCCCGTTCTAGTCCTGGTTTAGTTCCAGGTTTAGTCCTGTTCTAGTCCTGGTTTAGATCCAGGTTTAGTCCCGTTCTAGTCCTGGTTTAAATCCAGGTTTAGTCTCGTTCTACTTGCAGGTTTGGTCCTGTTTTAGTTTCTGGTTTAGTTCCAGGTTTGGTCTTGTTCTAGTCCTGGTTTAGATCCAGGTTTAGTCCTGTTCTAGTCTTTGTTTAGTTCCAGGTTTAGTCTCGTTCTAGTCCTTGTTTAGTTCCAGGTTTAGTCTCGTTCTGGTCCTGGTTTAGTTCCAGGTTTGGTCCTGTTCTAGTCCTGGTTTAGATCCAGGTTTAGTCTCGTTCTACTTGCAGGTTTGGTCCTGTTTTAGTTGCAGGTTTAGTCTCGTTCTGGTCCTGTTTTAGTTCCCGTTCAGTTCTAGGTTTGGTCTTGTTCTAGTCCTGGTTTAGATCCAGGTTTGGTCCTGTTCTAATCCTGGTTTAGTTTCAGGTTTGGTCCTGTTCTTGTTCCAGGTTTAGTCCTGTTTTAGTCCCGATTTAGTTCCAGGATTAGTCCTGTTCTAGTCCTGGTTTAGTTCCAGGTTTAGTCTTGGTTTAATTCCACACTGTGGAAAATTGTTACAAACTTTGACTTAATGAAATAATAGTTTTGAAATTATTGTGAATAAATGATGAAGCGACTCATCGAGGTCAGGTTTTTGCGACGTCGACACAATCGTTTATTATGTTTGTGTTCATTTAAAGTTGCTCGTCGTGGCCGGTCCTTTTTACAGTGCATCTTGTGTCGGTGAATTGATAGTTTACCATGAATAAAGACAGCACAGCGTCGGAGAGAGAGCCACAAAACGCGGTGTGGCTCGCGCGGCTCGGCTACGTATGAAAGATGGTTTACTGCTAATACGACAAGAGACAAGCTATATACCTCCACTACAGCGGCGAAACGCCACAAACTCTGACGTCAGCAAATCAACATTTGGTAATCGAGAATAAATAGTGAAGAAACAAACTGAGGTCACATTTATGTAACACAGGCACAATCGTTTAGTCCTGTTCTAGTCCTGGTTTAGATCCAGGTTTAATCTCGTTCAGTTCCAGGTTTAGTCTCATTCTAGTCCAGGTTTAGTTCCAGGTTTGGTCCTGTTCTAGTCCCGGTTTAGTTCCAGGTTTAGTCTCGTTCTAGTTCCCGTTTAGTTCCAGGTTTAGTCCTGGTTTAGTTCCAGGTTTGGTCCTGTTCTTGTTGCAGGTTTAGTCCTGTTTTAGTGCCGATTAAGTTCCAGGTTTAGTCCTTTTCTAGTCCAGGTCTAGTCCCGTTCTAGTCCTGGTTTAGTTCCAGGTTTGATCCTGTTCTTGTTGCAGGTTTGGTCCTGTTTTAGTCCCGGTTTAGTTCCAGGTTTTGTCCTGTTCTAGTCTTGGTTCAGTTACAGGTTTAGTCTCATTCTACTTGCAGGTTTGGTCCTGTTCTTGTTGCAGGTTTAGTCCTGTTCTGGTCCTGGTTTAGTTCCAGGTTTGGTCCTGTTCTTGTTCCAGGTTTAGTCGTGTTCTAGTCCTGGTTTAGTCCTGGTTTAGTTCCAGACAGAATGTTTAATTCCTTTCCTGTGGAAAAACAGTAGATACTTTGATAATTTGACTTAATGAAATAATCGTTTTGAAATTATTGTGAATAAATGATGAAGCGACTCATCGAGGTCAGGTTTTTGCGACGTCGACACAATCGTTTATTATTTTTGTGTTCATTTAAAGTTGCTCGTCGTGGCCGGTCCTTTTTACAGTGCATCTTGTGTCGGTGAATTGATAGTTTACCATGAATAAAGACAGCACAGCGTCGGAGAGAGAGCCACAAAACGCGGTGTGGCTCGCGCGGCTCGGCTACGTATGAAAGATGGTTTACTGCTAATACGACAAGAGACCGCTATATACCTCCACTACAGCGCTCCAGCCTCTCCAGGTGTGTGCGCCGGGCCCCGAGTACGATGTGTGCAGAAGCTATGAATTTTATTACGCTGCCAAAATAGACTGTGGCCCCAAAGCTCCTCGCTGCAACGCGTCTTCAATTTCAGAGACGGGAGAGGGAGAGACGAGGGAGGAGGAGGAGGGAGGAGGGAGGAAAAATAGGGCCCCGAACAGGAGAGAAAGGGCTGATTCAATCTTGAAGAACCTTACAAGTGTTTTCGTCAGGTTTCTTGTTTAAAGGGATGGTGGTTCAGACAGGAGAAGACGAACTAGGGGCGCCCGCGTGTGTGCGCCGAGGTAATGTCCAAGACTTCTATTTTTCCACCGGATCCCGCTCGCTTCATTTTTCTCCGTTTTTTTCTTCTCGCCGCCGCCGCTGCTGCTGCTGCTTCTTTCCAAACTGTAGTGAAAAGATTAAATTGTTTACGAGCACGAGAACTGGATGAGCCCAAAGCTACACAGACAAGCGACATTCTAATTCTCCGCTTATACTTATACGCCCCGGACTCCTCACGCTACGGCTAATTCTTTTATCTGCCAGTAACACTCCAGCCACATTATAACGGGACACATCTATATATATTTATTTAAAGTCGCGAATAAGGGGAAAGGGGAAGGAGACCGTTTTCGTAGCGCTGATAAAATAATCTCGATTTTTTTTTTTTTTCCCGCCGCACAAAAGAGGGGCAGAAAGAGAGTCTTAACCCTTTATCTTGACAAAGCAGAGAGACACTGCGAGCGCTGCAAAAGAGAAGAAGAGGAGGAGGAAGAGGAGGGAGTTTGGGGGCGAAAATAAAATCAAAATGTGTGTAGTTGTAATGTGTTCTTCTTGATGAAACAGAGGCCGGCGCAGGGAGAGGGGCTAAAGGGAGAGAGAGAAAGAGAGAGGAATTATACTGTTATCAGGCGGGCAGAAGAGGGAGGAGAGAGGAGATAAGGAGAGGAGAGCGGCGGCCATGTTGGGAGGGGCTGGGAGGTTAGCGCAGCTGTAAATAAGCAGGTGCGCTCTAAATATATATATATATATATATATATATATATATATATATATATATATATATATATATATATATATATATATATATATATATATGGATTAATACATAAAGAGGGTGGAACTGGTGAGTTTGGGATCCTAGAATGTGCTGACGTCACGTTCCCAGACCGACTGATTAAATAACCAGAAGATAAATTCACAAACGTTGAACCTGATCGTCATAAAATTAACCCCTTTAATGCTGGAATTTATATAGATGTATATATATTTAAAAAAATAAATAAATAAAACAATTTTTTGTGTGTTTTTCCCTTATGTAGATGGTTAATTAAATCGAGATTATTAATCTGACTATAGCAAAAAAAAACAAAAAAAAAAAAAAACAACAACGAATAAATAAAATACAATACAATAAAAATAATAGTAATAATAAAATAAAATATTTTTTTTTAATGTGGGTATGCTGCACTTGTGACAGTCGGCATTAAATGGCTTTAATTAGAATTAAATACATAAATAAATACATTTGAAAAAAAGTAAAAAAAAATAATAATAATATAATAAAATAAATATAAATAAATAAATACATTTAAATGTGGGTATGCTGCAAATTCCCAACAACTAGAAACAAGAGCTTGTCAAAGGTTCCTAGGAAATTACTGCACTTGTGACGGTTAAATGGCTTTAATTAGAATTAATTAAATAAATATATACATTTGAAAAAAAAAGAAAAAAAAAAAAAATCAAATGTAAAAAAAAAAATAAAAAAAAATAAATAAAAAAATAAAAGATAATTAAACGTTAAAATAAAAGTAAAAAAAAATGAAATTAAAAGTAAAAGTAAGAAAAAGGAAAAAATAAATAAATAAAGGTGCATTATATAACTTTTTGATTGTGGGTACGTCACCTGCTTCTTTTCCTCTCTCTGTCTCTCTCTATACCCCCACCTTCTCTCTCTCCTCTCCTCCCTCCTTTTCCTCTCTCTGTCTCTCTCTCTCTCTCTCCTCTCTCTCTTCTCTCCTCCCTCCTCTCTCTCTCTCTCTGCTCTCTCTCCCTCCTCTCTCGCTCCTTCTCCTCTTGTCTCTCTCCTCCATCGCTCTCCCTCCCTCTCTCTCTCTCTCCTTCCTCCTCCTCTCCCTTCCCATGACCTCCCTCCCTCCTCCTCTCTTTACTCCACCTCTCTCCTCCTCCACTCCGCCCTCCCTATGCCCGTCTCTCCTCCCTCTTCATCCTCCTCCCCCTCTCTCCTTCCTCCTCTGTCCACTCTCTGTGCCCTCCTCCTCTCCTCTCCCTCTCTCTCTCTTTCTCTCTCTCCTTCTCTCTCTTGTGTTCTGTCTGTTCGTCGGCGGGTGCATTTTAATTTATCCTCGGTGTCGTGGTCTGTGAATGCGGCCAGTGTCTGCAGTGCGGTAGATAGCTGTTAATGAGGAGAGGTGCCCCCCTTTCACCCCTCTCTCTCTCTCTCTCTTTCCTTCTCCCTCTCCTTCTCTCTCTCTCTCTCTCTATCCCGTGCTCCCTCCTTTATCTCGGCTCCAGTCTCGGAGCGCCGCAGTTACCTTCGCCGCTAACCCGATAACGCCCCAATACGCCGACGCTCTGATGAGCTTTCTATACACTCACCCCCTCACAATACTCCTATCACCAGAGCACACCTCCGGCACGAGAGAGAGAAGAGAAAACACAGAGAGAGAGAGAGAGGGAGGAGAAGGAGGGAGAGACCAGAGGAGAAGGAGGAAGACAGGGAGAGGAGACGAGGGTATAGGGAGGGAGAAGAGAGAGACAGAGAGACGAGAAGGAGGGAGCGAGGGAGGTGAAGGAGGGAGAGACAAGAAGAGGATGACAGAGAGAGGGAGAGGAGGAGACGAGAGGACAACAGAGAGAGGGAGAGAGAAAGAGAGGAGAAGAAGGGAGAGAAGAGAGTGGGCGAGAGAAGCAGGGGTATAGAGAGGGAGAGGAGAAGGAGGAAGGAAAGGGAGGGAGAGAGACAGAGGGAGGAGAGGAGAATGAGAGGAGAATGACTGAGAGAGGGAGGGAGAGACAGAGAGAGAGAGAGAGAGAGGAGGAGAGGAGGAGAGGAGGATGACGGACAGAGGGAGGGAGGAGAAGGAGGGAGAGACCAGAGGAGAAGAGGAAGACAGGGAGGGAGACAGAGCGAGGAGACGAGGGTATACAGAGGGAGAAGAGAGAGACAGAGAGAGAGATACAGAGAGACGAGAAGGAGGGAGAGAGGCAGTCTTGAAGGCGCTTGGACTCGGTCTTGTCTCGGACTTTTCTCAGTCTTGATGGCGCTTGGACTTTGTCTCTTGGTCTTGTCTCGGTCTTGATGGCGGTCTTGGACTTGGACTCTCTTGTCTCGGTCTTGAAGGCGCTTGGACTCGGTCTTGTCTCGGTCTTGATCGCGCTTGGACTTTGTCTTGTCTCGGTCTTGATTGGACGCTTGCTTCTTGGACTTGACCTTTAAAAGTCCTGTTTTTTTCTCGGTCTCGACCCTCAGAGGTCTCAGTCTTGTCTAGGTCTTGTCCTGGTCTTGCCTTGTCCTCTGCATGTTCTGAAATGCATTCTTTTCTTTACTTTAGAAAGTTAATTTTCTTTTTTTTTTCAAATGGTGAAGCCCCCACCTTAATCAAGATAAAAATGTGAACTTAGAACAAAATCTCGGAATTAAATCATATCTTACCCATCAAAATGCAATTAATTGTCCGAGATTGTTCCGTCCTAATTACAGTTTGTCTGACGTGGCCTCAGAGTTGGTGCATCAGATTTCTCCTCATAGAAACAGAGTCATGAGATTTTATTTTATATTTTTCATTTTTGGAGTCACAGAGCTGCTGACAGACCAAACCAAACCTTAAAGTGTAATAACAGGTGAGAATGTTTCACTAAAACACAATTAACATCATTATATTTAAGAATTTCCCAAAAAATCTAACAGTTTTTCTAGTTTTATTTTGGTAAAGTTCCTTCCTTTTTGGTTAGAAAAAGGCAACAGGGGCAAAATTAACTGTCTAAATTGCACAAAAGCTTATTATGTGGTCAATAAAAATAACACCTTTTTTTTGTTCAGTGTTTAAAGGTTGTATGGAGGATTTTTTGTTTTGTTTAAAATTGTCAGTAAAAGTTTAAAATACCCTTACAGAGATGCAGCAGCCTTGTAATTATGATGACCAAAAAAAAAAAAAGAATGAAAATCTATCAACTGTGGACGTAGTGAGTCCGGATAAACATCAGCCAGTAGATAACGAGGCTGCCTCATTTTCTATTGGCTCTTAGGTTGTCAATCAAACTCCCTACGCGCGGGGATGACGTGGTTTATGCGGCGGTTCTTAGAGGCTTTTTCAAACTGTAGCTTCTTCGCATTTTGCACAAAGTTGGTCGCGACGGCCGACGAGAATCCACGACCGGTTCGCCGCAAAAGAAAGTCCGTTTTTGAGGTCGCTGAAAGAAGAAGAGAAGAAGGGGAAAAGGAGGGAAGACAAACTGAGGTGATTCTTGGAGATTCCTTCCAGCGACGGCGCGACTGAAGCAGACGAAGGGTCTAAAAACTGAAGACGCGTCGGTCGCTGAAATATTTCTAGACGGGTCACTTCAGCGGTAATTTCTGAACGCGCACCCGCCGTAAACAAGCCTGATTTCTAGAGTAAAGAGGCGGGAGGAGATGTTTCTACGGAGGCTGTGGAGGAGGAAGGTGGTGTCACGCATGCACAAGGACTGTCGCTGTATTTCTCTTCCCTTAAAAAATCCTCTCTACAACCTTTAAACTGTCACAAAAATGCCTTTCTTGTGCGTAAATTGTCTCTGTATTTTGCTTTAGAACTCCTGCTACTTCTGTATTTTTATTTTAGCGTTTACCTGATTTTGTCGACAAGTCCCCATAATGTGAGTCTGTGTTTTACAAGTTGATCTTCTAGGAAACCGAGTGCCTTAAAAAATCTCACTAAAGTGGAATCTGAATCTGTTTACGCGAGAACGTTTGTGGGTAAAAACGACGAAATATTTTATCAGAAGTGCCTTTCGTTTAGACGGTGACGGCGTTTTTTGGGGCTTAAAAAACGCTAAAAATCTGAAACCAGCCTCCAGAGTGGAAAAGTTGAACACGCTCCGTCGTAGTTTTTCCGTCTACTCTGCCCAAGACGCAAAACTCTGGTCAGATCTGCTCAGGTCACGTACGCGTTTACGTCACAAACATACAGGACACAGAAACAAAAACGCTCGTCTAAATGCGGAATAAAAAGTGAAGACGCGACGCCACTTTTGCGTCTTCTGGGAGGTTGCAAAAGTAGGACCGGAACAATCCGTGTGTCATTCGTTCATTCGTTTTTCAAAATTAAACCAAAAATAAGAAAACAAAAAAACCCCAACAGTTTTCTTCATTATTTGTTTCCAAAACCAAAATGAAAAAAACAGACAAAGAGTTTTCAGTTTTCGATGTTGTGTTTACATTTTGTGTTTCCTGTTTCTGTGACTTAAACTGCGATGCCGGACTGAACCGGGACTGAACCAGGACTGAACCAGGAACCCAGACCAAGAGACCAGAACTGAGACCAGAACTGAGACCGACTGAGACCGACTGAGGACCAGACCAGAACTGAGACCGAGACTGAGACTGAGAACCAGAGACCAGACTGACTGAGACTGGGACTGAGACTGGGACTGAGACCGGGACTGAGACCGGGACTGAGGCCGGGACTGAGACCAGAAACAGAACCAGGACTGAGACTGGGACTGAGGCCGGGACCAGACCAGGACTGAGACCGGGACTGAGACTGGGACTGAGGCTGGGACCAGACCAGTACTGAGACTGGGACTGAGACTGGGACTGAGGCCGGGAATAGACCGGGACTGAGGCCAGGACTGAAACTGGGACTGAGACCAAGACTGAGACCAGGACCAGACCAGGACTAAAAACAGTTTAGTCCTGGTTTAATCCTGTTTTAGTTCTGGTTTAACTCCGGTTTAGTCCTGGTTTAGTCCTGGTTCAGTCCAGCATCACAGTTTAAGTCACATAAAACGGGAAACGGACATTTTTTTCCCCCCATTTTTCATTTAAACACAGAATCGAAAACTGAAAAAAACGAATCATCGTTTCATTTTCTTATTTTTTAGTTTTATATTGAAAAACAAACGAATGAACGACACGGATTTGGAACAGACTCAGAAACGGAGCTGGACTCTCTCGCTCCAACACGTCACTGTTGAAGTTCCTCGACTCATTCAAGTTGACCTTAATCTAAATGACAAATAATGTTTTTTTTTTCACTCTGGAAGTAACTGTTGGTTCCGGTCAAGTGTTAACGGAGGGAAACAGGGGCAGATTTTTAACATTCAAATGTCTCTTATTCAGAAACTAGAGGAACTATTGAAATAAGTAAAGTATCAGAATGTAGGAAAGAGTTACACTCCAACAGGGTCAAGTTAAACCTGTGATATTCTTTCAAGTTGTTGACAAAAAATGAAAAAACTCATGTCGGTAACGGAGGGAATGAAATATGCAGCACTTTTTGGGCAATAAATCCAAACAGTGATAACTTTTGCTTCTCACTTACAAATCCTTAACAAACTGGTTTGAAACATCGAAACATGTTGGCTTTGGCCATTCAAATAAAGGCCTTTAATTATATTTTTCCTCGTGCGATGTGTTAATTTTTTCTACTGTTTTGGAGCGCCTGGAATCCGTTGTGTCTTGAGTTTTGATCCTTTTTTCCAAGAGCACCGTCTATTTGCTCCTACTGATTGGAACATCTGCAGCAAACAGCCACATTTTTGTTCAAACTGGTTTGAATATTTGCTTCATATAGTTTTCTACCATATGGTTCAAGATTAGGTTGAAAAACCTCTTACTTTTTGACTCATGAGATTTTTTATTAAGAAAGTTCATGGTAACGGAGGGAAAAGTAACGGAGGGAAAATTGTGCAACAAGTAGAAGGTGCAGGATTTTACATCATTTGTCACTTTTTTCTTCTGAAAACTTTAATATTACTTCAAAATGAAAGGAAACTATTTCTATAAAATATGTCAGTCCTTCCAAGCAAATTTTTATCATTTTAAATACTTTTTTTTTTTTTGGAAAAATCATGTCCCTTCATCAACAGTTCAAAGATGGAATAACACAAGATATGATGAAATACATCCATTTATTTACATGATTTTTGGGTCTTTGAAATTTGGGAAATAATTTTTGTTCCATGTTTCATACATGTTCTGTTTAAAACGTATGAAACTTTAGAACCAAAAATGGTACAGAAAAAAGGTGAACAGTTTCATAAACTAGAGTACATATGTATCTGTTCAATACATTTTTATATCAGATGAATTAACTTGAATTTTTGACCTTGTTGTTTACTTCTGTTTGACCAGGTCGTGTTACTTCACCACAGTCATTAAGCTCCACAGTTTCGTAGCTGTGAGTAAAATCAACTCTGTGAATGTGAGTGAATTCTGGTGTTAGATTTTACAGTGTAGATTTTAGTCCCATCATGACGGACACGTTTTCTCTGTCTCCTCACACACAAACACAGAGACAGAACGTGTGTGTGTGTGTGTGTGTGTGTGTGTGTGTGTGTGAGCGTGCACGTGAGCAGGGGCGTGCACGTGCGGAGGAGAAGACAATCATCTGGTGGCCGTGCGCTTGTCGTCCCGATAAACCATCTCTGTCTCACAATGCGGCCTTCATTTGCATACGCTGATTTGTTCCCCTCTTCTCTCTCTCTCTCTCTCTCCTTCTCTCTCCCTCCATCCTCTACCCTTTCTCTCTCTCTCCCCTATTCTTTCGCTCTCCCCTTTTCTTCTTTTCACATGCTCTGCCTCCTTTTCTCACCCTTTCTACTGTCCTCTGTGTCTTCCTTCTCTCTCAACATTCTTTCCCATCCTTTTTCTATCCCCCTCTCTCTCCCACTTGCTTTCCCCCTTTCTTCCTCCCTCTTTCTCTTCCCTAGATTTCCTTCCTTCCTCTCTTTCTTCCTCCCTTTCTTCCTTCCTTCCTTCCTCCCTCCCTTCCTTCCTCTCCTCCTTCCTCCCTTCCTTCCTCTCTTTTTTCCTTCCTTCCTCTCTTCCTTCCTTCGTTCCTTCCTTCCTTCCTTCCTTCCTTCTTTCCTTCCTTCTTTCCTTCCTTTTATCTTTCCTTCCTTCCTCTGTTCCTTCCTTCTGTCTTTCCTTCCTTCCTTTTTTCCTTCCTTCCTATCTTCTTTTCTTCCTTCCCTCTTTCCTTCCTTCCTTCCTTACCTCTTTCCTGCCTCTCTCTCTTCCTTCCTTTCTTCCTTCCTTCCTTCCTTCCTTCTTTCCTTCCTTCCTTCCTTCCTTCCTTCCTTCCTTCCTTCCTCTTTTCCTTCCTTTCCTCTTCCTTCCTCTCTTCCATCCTTCCTTCCTCCCTTCCTTCCTCTCTTCCTTCCTTCCCTCCCTTCCTTCCTCTTCCTTCCTCCCTTCCTTCCTCTCTTCCTTCCTTCCTTCCTTCCATCCTTCCTTCCTTCCTCTCTTCCTTCCTTCCTTGTGCTCGCTCGTGTGTTTGTTGGAGGTTTTGAGATAATGAGGGTCGACCTCTTATCGGGCCTTATAGACTCGAGCCGGGGACCAATCGGATTTGAATAAAGAGCGGCGCGTTCTTAAAGGGCCGGCGCGTCTCGTGACAGGGACAACAGCGCGGCGACAGGTGTGGGACGGGAGACGGCGGCTGCACACGCTTCAGATCTGTGAGCGTGTGGATCAGAGAATATTGGAGTGGAGAGAGGGCGGCCCTGTCGTGTCCCGCACACGCATCAAGAGTCGAGATTATAACGTTTTCTGATCTGTTCTAATGTTCTTTCCTCATCACAAACGCACCTGGAGTTTGTTTTGTTTCATTTACACACGTTTAAAGATGCAGTGTTAACAAAATCTAACCTGGGACACACTCAGACTGGGATGTTTGTTGTTTATAAATAAAGTCAAAGGTGTCTTGTCCTCTCCGGGCGGGTGGAGAGTCCCTGCCTCAAGTGGAGGAGTTCAAGTATCTCGGGGTCTTGTTCTCGAGTGAGGGGAGGACGGAACATGAGACTGACAGGTGGATCGGTGCAGTGATGTGGTCAGAGTAGAGCCGCTGCTCCTCCACGTGGAGAGGGGCAGCTGAGGCATCTGTTCTGAACCTTCCTGGGTGTCTTCCTCAGGAGGTGTTCCGGGCATGTCCCACCGGGAGGAGGCCCCAGGGTAGACCCAGGACACACTGGAGGGACTATGTCTCTGGGCTGGTCTGGGAACACCTCGGGGACACCTCAGGAGCTGGAGGAAGCGTTTGGGGTGAAGGAAGTCTGGGAGTCCCTGCTTAGACTGCTGCCCCCGCGACCCGGCCCCGGATAAGTCGAAGAAAATGGATGGATGGTATAAATAGAAAAAAGAGCGTGTAATATTGTGTTTTCTCATGAGCACAATGTCAGTTTTTTTTATTAATTAATTAATTAATTTTTTTGCTTTAAAGTCATTTGTAAATATGGACTCCTTTTTGACAAAACAAATGAGAATTTATGTTTCTCTTTACTGTCGCCACGAATCAGATGAGTCAAAAATAGTGATAGTCCTGTTTTAGTCCTGATGTAGGCCTGTTTAATCTTAGTTTAATCCTGTTTTTTTATTTATTTATTTCTATAATTTTGTGTATAGGATTTCATAATAAAACAAAACAACTTTAAAACTTCAGAATGCCATAGTACAAAAAAAAAAAAAAAAAAAGGAAATAGATAAATTGATATAAATAAATAAACAAATACATAAATAAATAAATCGTTTGTGAACTGTGGCATTTTAAAGTTTTATTATGAAAACCTATAAATAAAATTATAAAATATTAATAACAATAATAATACGTAATTTAAAAACAAAACAAAAACAAAAAACACTGTAATTACTTTAATTAACTTATTGAACTCAAAAATGTGGACCAGATTTTGAAATATGAGTCCAGTGCATGATTTTGTTTATAACATGTAAACTCCAGCTTGGCCACCGAAGTCATTTTATTAAACCAATTAATAAAGGACGGTCAAGTCGATAATTTCCAATCCCAAAGTATGAGTTTTATTATTAGGCCCGAGCGCCGAAGGCCGGCGAAGGGCCTATTAGTTTCGCACAGCGAAACTCCAAGTGGCCGAAAAATGGAATGGCGCAACGTGACTCGCCCGTAGTGACCAGGGACCCTCGCCATCACGTAGCAATGCGCCTGAGGTTTCCGAAAACGTATAGTTTGTCGGCCAAAAAAAGCGGAAATTGTTCTCGTACCGGAATATTATTCTTTCTTTCTTTCTTTCTTCTT